>NC_138202.1:97458888-97678888 GCF_964194415.1 Vipera berus
GCCCAAACCTCCCCAAAGGTCGGCAGGAGGAACGGAGACCTGCCGAGGTTTGGGGAGGTTTGGGGAGGCGCCCAAACCTCCCCAAACAGGAACGGAGACCTGGGGAGGTTTGGGGAGGCGCCCAAACCTCCCCAAAGGTCGGCAGGTCTGCGCGGAGGAACGGAGACCTGCAGAGGTTTGGGGAGGTTTGGGGAGGCGCCCAAACCTCCCCAAAGGTCGGCAGGAGGAACGGAGACCTGCCGAGGTTTGGGGAGGTTTGGGGAGGCGCCCAAACCTCCCCAAAGGTCGGCAGGAGGAACGGAGACCTGCCGAGGTTTGGGGAGGCGCCCAAACCTCCCCAAAGGTCGGCAGGTCTGCGCGGAGGAACGGAGACCTGCCGAGGTTTGGGGAGGTGCCCAAACCTCCCCAAAGGTCGGCAGGAGGAACGGAGACCTGCCGAGGTTTGGGGAGGTTTGGGGAGGCGCCCAAACCTCCCCAAAGGTCGGCAGGAGGAACGGAGACCTGCCGAGGTTTGGGGAGGTTTGGGGAGGCGCCCAAACCTCCCCAAAGGTCGGCAGGAGGAACGGAGACCTGCCGACGAGCCTTGGCCACACAGGGTATTCCTGTGTATTCAGGCTTGCAAAATGGCGGATCGAGCCTCTGCTGGCGGCAGAGGCTTGCAGAACGGCGGATCGGCTTATACTCGAGTCAATAACTTTTTCCAGTTTTTGGGGGTGAAATTGGGGGTCTCGGCTTATACTCGAGTCGGCTTATACTCAAGTATATACGGTAACCTTGGCTTTTTTTTCCGGCTGGCTCAGGAATTCTGAGAGTTGAAGTCCACGAGTCATAAAAGAGCCAAGGTTGCCTACCCCTGGTCTAGACTCTAGTGGTTAAGATGCTGGCCTAGAAACCAGTTCTAGTCCTGTTGAATAACTGGCGGGTGATTTTGGACCAGTCACTTACTCTTAGTCCAACTCGCCCCATAGGCGTGTTGTGGAGGAAATAGAAGGAGAAAAGAGTATTAGGTATGCTCACTGACTTGAATTATTTATAAAGTAATAAAAGGTAATAAATAAATAAATAAATAAATAAATAAATAAATAAATAATAAATGACTCACAGAAACTACATTTTTGATGGGTACTTTTACCCATTTATTTTTGGTTTGGGGAAAACAGGGATGTTCTGGAAGCTGTTGGAGTTTCCCCCCATACAAATGGGCAGCAAAGAAGATAATTTGGATAATTTCTGTGTAGGATAGTGCCAACTAGTTTCATCCTGTTTACGTTCTGCACCTGTGGAAGAAAATGTTTGGCATAAAATAGCCTTATGCAAATAAGTGCCTGCTGCCTGTGTGAGGGATGAGTTATACAAGATAGAGAGCCTTAAGGCTTATTCCAACGAAGTTTGATCTGTGATTTGATTACAACAGCATGAGTGCTTTATATAGTGCAGCGGGTAAGAGAACAAAATGTTTTCTGTTTCTAGTTTCTATCACCATTGACTCTCTAGGTGGCCTTTGTACAAGATTTGGTTCTGCCCTATAAAAGAATAATATCCTGCTAAGTTGTTTCATTGGAGATTTGTAAAGATTACTGAAATGTTTTTTCCTACTACTCAACATTCCTTGTTGAGTATTGTACCCCACTCAACCTCAGTACTTTCTCTTGAGTAAACATAGGCTTGTGTTAAATAATACAGTATTCGGAATGCCACATAACATAAATATAAGAGATGCATAGATTATATTTTTTTGGCCAGGGAAAACAGCCCAAATAATTTAATACGTTAATTTAGCATATATGTATATATACATCTACTGATACACCGGCAATTTTTTCCCCCTTAGAGGGGAAAAACAAAAAAGGGTGCCAAATTCTTTCAAAGAAGGAATGTTTTGGTAATCTTATTTCCTGAAATGAACTTTAAATCTGCTTGTGAATAGCAAAAGTAGAGGTCATACCTAGAAATGTCTGATGCTTCTGCCAAAATTGTGTTGGAGGCTGTGCCACCTGAGGAGCTCTGCAAATCTGGGATTGAGCAAGACTAGGAGAGGAGAAAAACATTAAAGAAGCTCGAGTTAACTATTTCCAGGTCCCATCCTGTGAACTAAAATAAGTAAAAATATTAATAATTGAGCTTTAGAAAGCAATGAGCAACTTTAGGACATTTCTCTATTTAAAAAAGAAACCGATATAAAAAATACTCCTTGTTGGGCTCTATAATTCTGTGTTATAAAAAAATTCAGTTCACCTTGAATCTTACAGGTGTAATTACATGCTTTATTTATTTGCTAGATTTATATCTTGCTTTTCATTCAGGTATGAATAAAGTTGACAAATTCAAGGTAGGAAACATGGTGCTGTCTTCCCTTTCTGCAACAGCAACCTTGGAAAGTAGTGGGGTGATGAGCAAGAGCTCAAACTGATCCAATATACCTTAGTGACCTTCTAGGCTGAGGGTGGACTACAACTACTACTACAGTCATGTCAGGAGTGCCAAAGCGTTTCCAGATTGAAAGGATTGAACGGTGATATCACCATTTCCCAGGGAACCCCCAGTTGGGGGCTCCTCTCATGTCCTGGTTAAGTTGCCCATCAAAGTGGTACCCATTTATCTAGTCACAGTTGTCAGCTTTTGAACTGCTAGGTTGGCAAGAGCTGGAGCGTGTGATGTTCTGTGGCAACACGGGGTCTTGAATGTGAGCCTGCCAATCATCAGCCCAGCATCCTAACCTGTTGGTCCCTGAGTTCAACTTATGCCTCCCCACTCCTAGTTCAACACCTTAATGGCTTAACTCAAACATCTTTTCAATCAAATTATTCTCAAGACAGTTTACAACTAACCTGTTGTGGTAGTATAAACTCAATAGTAGCTGACTAGACACTTGATGGAACTGCCTTCCAGATCACGGAGAAGCTCTGCATCCTTCTGGGTCCATGAAATATTTGGGCAGACCATCTGAATAAGCATAATTGTGTCCTGGCTGTACTCATCCCCCCACTCATTCTGTGAGAGAGGCAACCTTAAGCTATCCTTAGTTAAAGTAATATTTTTCGCCTTACACTGACACCATCCAAGATAGCTGGCTGTACAGAATCTGCTAGGCATAATTATCGATCAATTTGCAAGAAAATCTGGTGGCTAGAACCAGAGATAATAGGGATTGGCAATAGGTATAACAAATGTCATGCTGTAACAATTTGCCGCCAACTGAAGGATGAGTGGCGAACACTGTAACTTAGTAATAGCAAAAGGTCCCTATGTAGAAATGTCCTCTTGAGCAAACAGTACTTCTTCTTCAGAGAGGGGGGAGCTGTTAGAATAAGAATGAACACTAGCAATCAACCAACATTTCTGGAGAAGTGGATGGATATATTTAGAATTATGAGATCATGCCACAGAAATTCTGACAAAATGGCTGCTGTGAGAGATGGATTTGCCTTCTTGTAAAACAGTTTAACCGATTGTCCCAGCCATATCTCAATTGAAAAAAATCCAGATGATCACTAGATGACAGCAACAAGATAAAACACTCTCTGTTAACTGCCATCTACCGGTAGTGAGTTTTCTAGTATGATCAGCCTTCAGACAGCCATTTAAGGTAAAATGGTTGTCCCTGCCACCCTCTTTAGTCCTCTACATGCTTTCTATTTGTTCACTTAATCCACTGATTTTATAAATCATAAGGATGAATATGATCTGATTATTTACTTTTACATATGTATTTATCATTAAAATTAAATGGTTTCTGTTAATGGCAAATTAAGATTGTGATAGCTACATTGTTAAGATTTGATTTGCTCATAGTCACTCATGTCTTTGTAAACTGTCATCTGGATTACTACAATGTGCTCTACATGGGGTTGTCCTTGAAGAGCATTCAGAAGCTTCAACTAGTGCAGAATTTGGCTACGTGGAGAGTACAGTATGCCAGACATTCAGTACACATAACAACCCAGGCTCAAAATTTAAGAGAAAATTTTTATAAAATGTTTTATAGATGGCATCTGGATCCCAAGAAGCTGTCCAATATGTATCCTAATGTACAGTCTAAATGCTGGAGGTGTGGTAGTTTAGAAGCTACCTATTTTCACATGTGGTGGACTTGTAGAAATATAAAAGCTTTTTGGATTAAAATTTGGTGGAACATTCAAAAGATTTTTAAGAGAAAGATAAAGTTTTCCCCGCAATTGTTTTTATTGGGCATTGTTGTAGATTGTGATGTTAAAGAAACTAACTTGATGTTGAACATGATAACGGCAGCACGATTACTGGTGGGACAATATTGGAAGAAGGATAGTTTGCCCACTGTATAAGAATGGGTGTTTAAAGTTTCGAATCTTGCAGAAATGTCTAAGATTTCTGCTTATCTGAAGGATCATTCACAGGAAAGATATATTTCAGTTTGGAGGAGATGGATAAATTATATTCAAAACAAATATGGGACTAAAAAGTACCATTTAGCTTATGAGTAGATTTTAGTGGGATATTGTTATTGGTACGTTGTTTGTAGTTATGTTAAAAGAGAGTTAAAGCGCATTATGAATTTGGTTAATTGTATATTATGCATAATTTTTATTTAGAATATGATTATTGTAACTATAATCCTGTATTTAGCTCTGGGAAGTGGGGGGGGGGAGTGGGTGGGTTTGGGGTGGGAGGGATTTGGGGATATATTGTAAAATTTTGTTTTTGTAAAACTCTTTAATAAAAAAACACTGCTCCATTGGTTGTCAGTGTATTTTCAAATGCAATTCTGGCTGCTAATTGGCATCTTTAAAGCCCTACGTGATAGGGCCAGGTTACCCAAGAGATCATCTTCTCCTAGTTGTCTCTGTCCATCCAATTTGATCAGACAGGTTGGACACATGCAGGCCCCATCAGCCAAGGAATGTTGGCTGGTGGGAACCAGGAGTGTCTTCTCTGCCATAGCCCCTGCCCTCTGGAGTATTGTCCCTTCAGATATCAGGATTTCCTTGACCCTACTGGCCTTTTACAAGACTGTGAAGACTTGGTTGTGTGGCTGGAGCCACAAGTGGTTAAGGGTCCTATTGTATTAACATCCATAGTACCAGTTTTACTTGGTGCCATACACGTTTATTTTGTACTGTTTAATTGTTTTTATGTCTTATGATGTATGCTGCCCTAAGTCACCTATTGAGATGGGCAGCTATAGAAATCAAATGAAACAAATAAGTGTTAGCTTTTTTTCCTCCCTTTAGACTAAGAAAACGAGATCCAAGCAAGCTAGAAAACATGGCTTCTGATGCTAGTCACATGCTTGAAGCTGCTCTGGAACAGATGGATGATATCATTGCAGGTATTATCAGAGTTTATTTTTTTAAAAAACCTACTAAGATCTGTTTTGTAACTATGATAATGAAAGATGAACTATTTGTATGAATTTCCATTTATATTTGACTGTCCAAGCTTTCTCAAGTTATTGTCCACAATAGTTCTGTTTGCTGAGCTATTTTTAACCGGATCAAGGTCAATTTCCTGGAGAGCAGAATGTACTTTGTTTTGTGAAAAGTCTAGTGAGTTTATAGGGATAAAATGGCCAGGGATAGAGTAAGCTTTAACACACACACTGAAACAAAGGGACAGACTGGACATTTTTCTTGATGCGGTCATTTAACGTTAGAATAAGAATCTTCAGAGATTATAAACTAAGGATATCAATTATTTTAGCATAAGAATATCAAGAAAAAGGGTATTATCTATATATGACATTGAAATATATGTTGCAAGAAAGAAAGCTTCCAAATTTTAAAGCTTCAGCTTTAGGCAAAGAAAAAATAGTGAAAACAACAGAAAATAGTGTTTTGTAAAGTATCACTTTCAAAGTCATAACAAAATCCTCCTTCTCTTTCCCCCCTTTTAAATTCTGGTGGGTAACTAGGAGTTTCTGTTCTTTTCAAGTGCATGGACTGAAAATTGTTCAGTTAAGTTACTCCCTCCCTACTCATAAAGAATCCCAAAAGCAAGCAATTGCATCTTACAGCTCCTAGTATAACAAAGCTCATAAAGCTGAATTGGAGGTTTCTTTGAAATCAGGAGAATCTTGAAGCTTCCTATAAATACCAGAGCTGTCTGTTTGGAAATGCTTCCTAAAGCAGCATCTATCCACAGTTCATTAAAGAATGTTGCAAGCTTTTGTTTGAGACTAAAAAAAGATGCATCTGTTTCAAGTTCCAATAATTGCCTAAAGTGGTGGCATCTTTCCTTTTTCTCCATGGAGAAGCCTGAAAATACTTGGAACTCACGGGAATTTTCAGACATTTTCTTGCTGTCTAACCTCTTAGTTAAAAAGAAAAAAAAGTCCTGAAATCCCTGATCAAAAAGCAAAGGTTAAGTGATGGAAAGTTGACTGCATGCAAGTGAACATTTTCCTGCCTCAGACTCTTGCAGAAACCCATAAAATTCTCATGGAAGCCAGTTTGAAATAACAAGTAGCAGCGAGGAGCTTCCTTCCAATCTGTTTGTAAGCCTGCACATTCCTATCCTTTAGTGCAATTGAGCTTGACTGAGCTGGTAATAACATTTTTGTGTGCTAACTCAGAATGTTTATTATGGGAGACCCAGCCATAAAATGACTGCTACTGTCATTCACAAGATAATAATTTATCAAAAAGTGAAGCAGCTAGCTGTCTGACAGCCCCACTTCAGGATATTTTCTATCATTCCAGTTTACCATTTGTGAACAAGCAGCTTAGGGTTAGGATGTCCTAAGCTATATCAAGAGCCAGTTTGGTGTAGTGGTTAGGGCGAATGAAGGCAAATATATATGTCCCGGGATAATGTTGCAGGATCCAATCTGGGTTGGAGTTTTCTGAGCTTCTGGATTCTTGCTGCAGCCCACCACCAGGGAACTTCTCTCTAGCAGAATTGGTTGAGGCACCAGCCTAGAAAATGGGAGACTCTGAATTCTAGCCCCACCTTGGCCAGTCCCTCTCTCTCAGCCTCGGAAGAAGAGGAAAATGGCAAACTACTTTCAAAATCATGCAAAAGAAAGAAAGAAAATGCAGGGACTTGTTCAAGGACTTGCCTGAGGTCAACACTGAGTCAAAGGTACAAAAAAAAATCAGTGGGCTCTAGTAAACATGCTATTTTCTTTTCTAAGAATGCCACTTGATTTTACAGTCTTAGAACTGTTACTATGACTTAGTAAATTTGGTGAAAATTTATTAATAAAAACATGTTTTAATTGGTTAATAAAATCTAATATTGGAACAGAAACATGATACACAACATCTTTAACCCTTACAATAAATTTAATAACAAATTTGTTATTTATTTATACTGTAATAAGGGCATAGTAGGGACGCGGTGGCTCAGTGGGTTAGGATGCTGAGCTTGTCGATCAGGTCAACAGTTTAGCGGGTCAAATCCCGAGTGCCGCGTAACAGAGTGAGCGCCTGTTACTCGTCCCAGCTTCTGCCAACCTAGCAGTTCGAAACACGTAAAAATGCTAGTAGAAAAATAGGGACCACTACATTGGGAAGGTAATAGCGTTCCGTGCACCTTTGGCGTCTAGTCATGCTGGCCACATGACCACGGAGACGTCCTCGGACAAGCACTGGCTCTTCGGCTTTGAAACGGAGATGAGCACCGGCCCCTAGAGTCGGAAACGACTAGCACACATGTGCGGGGGAACCTTTACCTTTACCTTTTTAAGGGCATGGGCCTTTATACTTTAGGCAGGGCTTATGATAACTTTATAAGGGAGAGAAAAGTCTACCTTAACATAGTTTATTGCATCTGCATCCTTTTTCTATTATGGGAATTCTAAATCCAGGATTTTCTAATCAGAAGTATCTGACAGACATTATGCTTTTTCAGTCCTTATTACTTTAATTATAATTGAAAGACAAATTAATTTTCCAAAACTAGTAACTAGATCAATAGCTGTTGTGAATCTGAGATAGCTGGGAACTTCATTCATTAGACATCCATAGAAACTGATTTAAAAATGCATATTTCATTTGTGGGGCTTTGTTTCTTTCGTGCCACAAACACATCTTCCTCTCTGCTTTCATGCAATTTACTTAAGCATTATCAGTTTTAACTGAGTTTAGATAGCAATAGTATTTACAGCACTCTCTGGGCAGTTTATAATGTAGAAGCATTGTTTGCATATTGCTCCCAACAATCTGGGTTCTCATTTTACTCACCTCAGAAGGATGGAAGCCTGAATTGAGTCTCATCATGATCAAACTCCAGGCTGTGGGCAGAGTTAGCCTGCAATACTGCATTCTAGCCACAGTGCCACCAGGGTTCTAGATGTTGCATATTCCTCTGTTATGAAGCATCCAGAAATCTCACCATAATGTAAAGTGAAAATGTTAGAAACTTGAAAAGACAACACTAAGAAACAGGCATGGTATTGATCTTATTTTTTTAAGTCATAAGAGAAATCATTTTAGCATTCCTTACTGTTTTTACATTATTATTTTTCATTTATTTGTGAAGTTTTTTCAACCTTCATTGAAAAAATATGTTTTTAAGATACACTTAATAACTTATATCCTATTTTATTATAAAAAAATAAGAGAATAAAGAAAATAGAAAACAATTTATTAACTGAAGGAGCATACTGAACTCTATTTAAGATCCTTAGCCACTTATCCATAATATAACTAAGATGAATTAATATTTTTAAAAGATGCTTCAGCCTGACAATTATGCAAAACACATTTCAATACTGATAGTTATTCAAGGGTTCTAGATCCTGCTGAAGCATCTGGACCAAACTGTGATATATGTTTAACTAAAGATAGTTTTTTTTGCTTTTTTGCTCTTTTAGGCAATAAATATTCTTCATGCAATAACTTAGTTTAAAAACTAGATTGGCTATAATCTGATTTAAAACATGCTATAGCACAAGACATTTCCAACCCCTCACCAAAATAACTTGTTAATTTCAAACTAAAGTTATCCAGTTGATCAAGTCAATAAAGGTCAACATAATTCTTTTGTCCCAACATCTCCAAATGCCAGTGTGATTTTTGATGTATTAATTACAATGAAGGTATGGTTAAAATAACAGGGTCGAGCGATTACCATAATATTTATAATTAGTTAATAGTTTGAAATTAGTTAATATTTTATAGTTATGCTCATAATTGTTATTTTGCTTAATCTATTTGTATTCTATAAAGAATTTCAAATCAAATACATGTGCCCAACAATAAAATTGAAAGATGGAAATACTGAAACATCTATCATATGATAAGCGCAATTTAGATGAATAAAAATCAAAGTTATTATCCTCCAAAAGAAAGAAAGTTTTCTTGTTATAATTATTCTTATGTATTTAAAGGAATTTAAGCAACAGTTGAAACTCCACATTTACAAATATCTGTTATTAGAATGTATAGGTTGTCTGCTGTTGATTCAATATAACGCCAATTATTTTAATTTCAGATTAAAATTAAGAGGAAATAAAAGGCATCTTTGACAGATTCTACAACAGGGATCCCCAACCCCAGTCTGCAGCCCAGTTCTTCCTTCCTTCCTTCCTTCCTTCCTTCCTTCCTTCCTTCCTTCCTTCCTTCCTTCCTTCCTTCCTTCCTTCCTTCCTTCCTTCCTTCCTTGGAAGTATTTCTGTTAATAATAACCCTAGTGAAGGAAATATAGTATTGATCCAGCTGATTAAAAAGGGAGAAAAACTCTCTCTTTTTTGAATAACAAAAGCTGTGTGTGTCTGTGTCTGTGTGTTTGTGTGCAGAATGTAGAAGGAGCTACAATAGAAAGAGTATTATATTCCATACACATGCAAACACTATACGTATATATATATGATTTTTTTCTGACACTTGGAAAAATGTTTTTTCATTAAACATTCAATCTTATCTAACAATTGACATTGTTGTGCCAATGATAGTAGATCTTAGAAGCATTCGTTTGTAGTAAAAGCATTTCACTTTATTCTTAGGTTTGTGTGTGCATTTCTTTTAACTGAACTATTTATTTATTCATTAGTTTATTCAATGTCCATAGCCGCTCATCTCAGTCAATGACTATGGGCAGCTCGCAATTCAACTTTAAAGAATCTGTATAAGTAAATGTAAGAGAGAGCACAAACCAGGGTTCTAAACATGCAATAGAAGTTATGGCTTCCTTTCTAAATAGTGAAAACATTTTATAGATGTTTTATTTAGCAATAAACTAAATAAAAGAGAAAAGAAGAAGAAAACAATATGTTTTGGGGTTGCTGTTTTGTATCTATTTACATTTTTTCTTTCTAATGTGTGCAGTGTGCTTAACTTGCATATCTTTCTGGCTACATAAGCACAAGTATAAGTTTAAGTTAACATGAAATGAGAGGATTCATTTTCAGATTTCTCTTCATGGTCAATTGGTTAAATGGGAAATGCTGATTTAAAAACAGGCATTTCTACATTTGTTTGGGAGGGGGAATGGAGGTACAAGCTGAATCCTTCTGCAGGCAGGGCCCTGTTTTCCTTCCCCCCACCTTTCCAGACAGAAAGTGAAAGGACTAGTAGAGCAACTGCTGCAGCAATTTAACTTAAAAATAACACAGCATCTGTTTGCGATTAGAAGATGGATGCAAGATTATGTTTCTTCCATCCTGTGCTGGGTCTATTTTTCCCCGCACTCCTCTCCCCCACACACAAACACAAAAAAAGCTCTCTTGGAGGATTTTGTCAAAGTCAGTTTTAAACTTTTAAACTTTAAACTCTTTGAAATAAAAATGATTTTTTTCAGACAAAGGAGGATTCTCTATACAGAGCTACTCCTCTTAAAATGACAACACTGGATAATAGTTTTCTCCTTCAATGCAAGGAGCAATTAGCAGACCAGCCATTCAGGGAAAGTCATGACTATTGACCTTCATCTTTTATTTTCAGGAAACTCGTATTCTGGAATATATGGAATGCTGGTATTTATAGTGTGCCTAATCTAAAATACCATCCTCATTGCAGAAATTCAAATAATCAGCTAGGTAGAGCCTTCCTCATGATTCATTAAAAAGGGTCTTAATTTTTTTAAAAAAAACTGTTAAGTATTTTTTTAAAACTTCAAATGGCAGCATCCCTTAAAATGGTCATTCTCAGAACAGAGTTTGTCTGTTTAAGTTACTCCAAATTCTTGGCGCTCCAAGAAGATGTATTATATTGATGGTTCAGATATATTATTCTTGTACGGTATATAGCATTGTTGCAGGATCCAATCTGGGGCGGTCACCGGGACCAGAGGTTTAGTCTTCTGAGTTTTCAGACTCACACTGGAGCCCATCCCCAATGTAGCATTGTGTTGTTTAGACATGCTTTCTGGAGTAAGATGATGTGATTATTAAAGACCTTTCCCCTCTACCCAATTTCCAACAGCTCCGTGTGTCTTTTGATAATCAGCTACTGTATGTAACATGGGAACATGTTTCAGAATGGAAAATGCACAAGGGCTCTGAGCGAATGAGAGATCAGCATAATCAACAGCCAACCACTTCTTCCAGTACTGAAGTTTCATTTAGTTATGGTCCAAAATTGACATTTCTATTCATTTCCATAAAGAGATATTTACTATAGTTCTATCTGGATTTGGCTGATTTCAAAACCGGTGTAGGGCTTCTTTGGATGAGACAAGGAGATTCCAAGGCAATAGGCTTACTGTGGAAGCTTAAAAATGTTCCTAAGAAAACTACATGGACAAATCTACAATACATAGTCAGCAGGAGCTGAGCTTGATTTTAAAAAGATTTTATCGCTATTTAATCAAATATTAGGCTTTCTTTAATGATAGCCCATATTATCTGAAAATGAAGCAGATTTATTATTTTTTTAAAAAACTAAATCTTTACACAGAAAGTTATCTTTAGAACAGGCAGTGAAAACTGCCCTTTAAATATTGTAAATAAAAGTCTTTATGAAGATTGGAATGTATGTTGTAACTAGAAGATCATTATTATCTGAATTCATTGGTATTTTCCGATTAAAATTATGTAGTAGAGACAGATAATAAGTACCCACAGGTTGATAACTGACATAATTCTCTTGGTTGAGAAGTGAATAGCACACATGCCCTTCTCTTCTGTGAGTTTCCCACCGCGCAGAGGCTCTATATGTTCTCATATTGCCATATGAGAAAAATACCTGTCCAAGCTTTGTGTAGTTGCTGATGACTGCACTGCTGCCTTTCTATTTCACTATCAGTTTTCCAAAGGAATCTGGTTGATTGATCATTACAGATAGTCCTCACTTAGCAAGCACAATTGGGGCCGGTAACTCAATTGCTAAGTGTCACTGTTATTAAGCGAGACATCGCCTGACTGCTATGGACTTGCCTCACATCTGCCATGGTCATTAAGCAAAACATCATGTGTCCACGACTTGCATTTTACTGCCAGATTCTCCATTCACTCTGCTTGTTGGAAGCAAACTGTGAAGCATGCAAATGGCGATTGCATGGCTATGGGGCACTGTTAATTCATCACTATGCAGTAATGTGTTTCCTTTTTTCACTGTATAATTACTTTTTTCAACGTAAGATTTTTTTTGTATTTTTCTATTAAGAATACTCTACACACACGAAAACCAATTTATATTATTCTGATCATTGTAAAATATATGTACTTTGGGTTTTTGTCTTAATATTTATATGATACTTTCACTCATTTGTCCTTGAAAAAACAGTGACATCTAATGGTTGTTCAAAGTAATTTCAAGTAGCCAATTTATATATTTATTTTATTTTATTGTATCACCTTATTGTCCCACTGTGTTCTTGGCATGATTACACTAAAATTACTGCTGGTTATGCTCAGGTTCATGAAAATAAAATGAATATGCATTTTAACTTACAGAAGTAAAATGTGCCAATTAATGAATACCTTTGCTGTTTAGCAAGTTCCTTCTGCATATAGAGTGGTGCTTAAAAGTTTATGAACTCTTTTAATTTTTAATATTTTTGCATTACGAACTGTGGTGACACAGTTAGAATGCAGTATTGAAGGCTAATTCTGCTGACTGCTGGCTGCTAGCAGTTCAGCAGTTCGATCCTGACCAGCTCAAGGTTGACTCAGCCTTCCATCCTTCCAAGGTCGGTAAAATGAGGACCCAGATGGTTGGGGGCAATATGCTGACTCTGTAAACCGCTTAAAGAGGGATGTAAAGCACTGTGAAGCAGTATATAAGTCTAAGTGCCATTGCTATTGCTACTGCTATTATTTACGACCTAAATACAACATGTTTCCACACAAATCCAAAAAGTAGAAAAAAGAGAACTCAATTAAACCAATGAGTCAAAACATAATATTTGTTCATTTACTTATTAGGAAAATGACCCAAAGCTACATAGTTTCTGTGACTACAGAATGTAAACCTTTGCTTATAATACCTGGTATGTCATCGTTGGGCAGCAATAACTGCAACTAAATGTTTCTGATAACTGATCAGTCCTACACATTTGAATTTTAGTTGTTTCCTCCTTCCAGAATAGCTCAGAGATGTTAGTGGGCTTCAGGTCCTTCCTCAACATTTCTGTGGAATTAAAGTCAGGACTTTGACTTGGCTTTTCCAAAACATTAACATTAATTTTCTTCGGCTTTAATTATTCTTTGGTTTGTGTGTTTTAGGTTGTTGTTTTGCTGCATGTCCACTTTTTCTTGACCTTTAGTTCACAAAGAGGTACCTGGACATTTTCATTTAGAATTTGCTGATACAATTCAGAATTCTTAGTTCCATCAATGATAGCAAACAGGCTTGGTCCAGAGGGAACAAAGCAGGCCCAAATCATGATAGTGCTACTACCAAGATTCACTGATGGTATATGGTAACAAGTATAATGTTTTTGACTCATTTGCTTAATTGGCTTCTCTTTATCTTGCCTTAGGACTTCATAAATATTGGTATTGATTATTTGGGGAAAATGATTAATATACTCAGTGGCATTAGCCCACAAGAGTCCATTGTTAAATTTTCAGGAATTTTGCAAGTTGGTTGAGAGCAGGCCTGAGCTGTGACTCTTAGCAAGCCAATCAGATGTTTGGTGGCTTGCAACACAGCAAGAATAGCGCTGGTTGCTATGCATTTAATAGCATACTACTGAACATAGTCCATTAGTTAGTTATTTTTCTGCGTCTTTGTTATTTTTCTGTATTAATAAGTGATCATTCCATTGTATCTTCTGTGAATGGGAATGAGCTGTTTCTCTTTTTTTTGCCACTGTGGATTTGATGGTGAATTGATATATTTTCATGAAATAATGTAGCCATAAAATAGTATTTGTTTTCATAAAATTGATTTTGACATAGAACTTACAAGTTTTGTTTGCTGAATAAAGACAGCTATATTCAAGACATGTGCAATGTATATATGCACTGTATTATAAAATATTGAGAAAATGATTTGCAAAAAATTACTTCTAAAAACATCAAGAGTCTCCCACATGGTATCTGTCAAAGCTTTTGTAACAGAACCATGCAGTAATTTACATCTTTTTATCAATGTATTTGCAGCTTTTGCCAATAACTGGTTGGCATGCCATAAGTTAAATGTTCTAAGAAGCCTAGCCAAATGAGATACAGTTGAACTTAAAAGAAGAATAAATATTACTTCAAGGAGTTGGAGAGTGCTTTCCAGCACATAAAATGGACAATAAATAAAATCCAGTATATAAACAAATAACTAGTTTTCTTTAATCTGGCTCTTTAGCTTTTTCTTGGACTCTCTCTCTCTGTTAACTCTGTTGTTTCTTTTTAGGTACCAAGGCAGCTGCAGAATATACAAATGGTGTGTATGACATGGTGTCACCTGCTCAATCAATGTATTTTGGCTCACTTCAAATTTTGCACCTCTTGGAAGATTTGAAGTTAGCATTGGAAATGCTCAAGGATCCTCAAGAGAAAGAAGCTTTGTGGCACCAAGTACCAGGGGCTACAATAGCTTGCATACATGACTGGCTGGAGGAACATCTGGTAAGTAAAAGCAAAAAACAATGTATATACTGCATTGTATTGCTGGAAGATATCAACTCCTGTTTCTGCAGTACTTTTGTTCTGAAATATCAGAAATGGCTATGTAATAAACTTCTTAAGAGTTGTTTTGAATAGGCCAGAGGTAGGCAACTTTGGCTCTTTTATGACTCGTGGACTTCAACTTCCAGAATTCCTGAGCCAGCACGGCTCAGGAATTCTGGGAGTTGAAGTCCACGAGTTATAAAAGAGCCAAGGTTGCCTACCCCTGGTATGGGCAATAAGGTAAAGGTAAAGGTTCCCCCGCACATGCGTGCTAGTCATTTCCAACTCTAGGGGCCGGTGCTCATCTCCATTTCAAAGCCGAAGAGCCAGTGTTTCTCCGAGGACGTCTCCGTGGTCATGTGGCCGGCATGACTAGATGCCAAAGGCGCATGGAACGCTGTTACCTTCCCACCATAGTGGTCCCTATTTTTCTACTTGCATTTTTACGTGCTTTCGAACTGCTAGGTTGGCAGAAGCTGGGACGAGTAGCAGGCGCTCACTCTGTTACGTGGCACTCGGGATTCGACCCGCCAAACTGCCGACCATCTGATCGACAAGCTCAGCGTCCTAACACACTGAGCCACCGCGTCCCTTGGTATGGGCAATACTACTTGATTAAAAAGCCATGGGTTACCACAGTGGTTTTCCTTGTGTTTGGTTACAGTTGGTGGATTTCCAGTTTTAGGATTTCAATTAGCAATCCTGGAAAAGATCCTCGCCAGAGGACTGCATCAAGCATAGCAGTAGATCTGAGACTTTCACTTGGATGGACTACTACTACAAAAAAGTGGTAACAGAATAGTGGTAACAGATGGATTGCCTAATTAGGTTAGAGCAGACATGTCAAACACAAGGCCCGGGGGCCGGATCCAGCCCGCGAAGTGGTTTCATGTGGCCCGCAAAGCCATCCTGGAAACAGTGAGGGAACGGCCCCCTCTGCCTTGGCCCTGGCTCAAAGACCCTCTTTCTGCCAGAGACCCTCAGATCTGTCCCACTCCTGCCCAGGCCCCCATAGGCATCCTTGATGCGAATGATGTAGAGCTGGCCATGCCCATCCAGTAGGCCATACGCACTCTAGCCACGCCCACCCTGGCCATACCCACCCAGTCCCCTGAGGGCAACCGCAATGCTGATGCGGCCCTCAATGAAATTGAGTTTGACACCCCTGGGTTAGAGTAATAATAAGAGTCGGAAGAGACATCTGAGAGCCCTTCCAACTCTATTATTCTGTGTCAGGGGTGTCAAACTCGCAACGTCAAGTAATGTGTTGCGATGCATCGTGACTTTTTCCCCATTGCCGGCAGTGGGGTGGGCACAGCTTCAGCACGACGCATCTGACCCATGGGCCAGCAGTTTGACATCCCTGTTCTATGTGGATAGAAGTGTGGATAGAAATTTAAACTATTGCAAGATATGAGATAGTTTTGGTTCCAGAACAATAGCAGGTTATTTGAAAGTTAATACAGTATGTAGTTGTGCTTTGAATCAAGTTAACATGCATTACAGCTTTGAATTACTTGTAGCTGGTTTGATAGCCAAGGGCCCTTTCCTAATGTTTCATAATGAAGTTTGTAATACTGAGAACTTGTGGCTCTTGCAGATTTCAAAACATCTTAAAAGGTTTTGAATAGATTTATAAACTTTCACAATACAAGAGTTTCTAATCTGCATGGTGCACTTCCTTAGAAATTGCTAAAGGTACGTATATTGTTTTCTTGTGTTGTGTTTTGAATATTACCTCTACCCTCTTAAGATTTAAATCTGAAGGGTTTGGTTCTGGTTAATCCATTACTTAATAATAATATAGCTAAAATTATAACATTTGCATGATTTATTTTATTAGTTCTTTTACTTTCCTCTACCTCTCTGCAAAGTTAGCTTCCAAAGAATTCTGTGCTTCATTTGTCACCATCCTGATATTAATTATAGGTATAGAAATAGGAAATTGTATTATTTCATTTGACATCTAATTTGTTGCTCGGGAATAAGCTTGCAAGGAAATGTATCTATTATCAGCTAGTAATAGTTTCCTGTAAAGGAAATTGTTCACAAAGAGACACTACACTTTTCCCCTAATTAATATTTGTCATACTATATTCATGTTATCATTAACTGAATTGATCTAAATTAACTGTCTAAAGAGTATATAGTTTCAGATATATATTTAGGCTTATCTGCAGCATTTGTGCAGATATGTATTCATGGCAATCATAACATTAGGAAATGCTAAGGAACACATGAGTTGGTTCCACTGGTTTGCTTCAACAGGGTAATAAATCTTCAGCAGTATTCAGAGAACTAATGTAAACAAAAATCAACTTTGAACTCTATACTGTTCTCTTTTTATAATTAAAGTATTTTAATATTGATTTAAAATATGGCCACTTTAAAATCCTATGTCAGGTTGGTCAAGCAGAATAAAGAAATCTTAATTTATTATATTTAACAGTGTCCTCCTAGACCTAGAGTAAGGCTTCATTACATCTCTTCAAGATGAAAAGCTTTGTATCGTTCTGATAGGACTACTCTGTACTATATCAGCAACATTCAGTTGTCAGCATCTTATGACAGAGATTATTAGGAAGCTCCAGAACTGGTTACAAAGAATAGACATTGCTAACTTTGCATTCCCATTAAGAAAATAATTTCAGGGTTACTTTTTAAAATAGGTGGAGCAGTGGTTTTTGCAGTTGCACTTACGATTTTTTCCCCCAGTAAAACCAATTAGTGGCAAAAGCTGTCCTAACTTTCCCCATCATTAACTCTTTTTTCTTTTATACTTTGAGGACTGAAACATTGTAAATGAAAGTCTGTTTACATGAGATATCACAGTTGAACTATCTTAGAATGGAGTCATGCACAGGGTACACAACAGATTTAATTTCTGTTCAGTGAAATCTTTGACACAGTCTTCCAATTCACTACCAAATTAAAATCCAAGATTATTCAAATTTGAAATGTAACCCAATGCTTTATAATAACGTAGCTCAAATTATAATGTTTTCATGATTTATTTTATTTTAGTTTATTTGTCTTACTTTGCTCTATGCAAAGTTACCTTCCCAAGGACCCAGATTGTTGGGGGCAATTAAGCTGACTTTGTAATAATGCTGCTTGGGGTGTGTGTGAAAGCCCTAATAAGCAGGCATATACATAGAATGAAGGCTACTGCTAAGCTTGTAAGCTGCCCTGAGTCTTCGGAGAGGGGCGGGATATAAATGGAATTAAAATAAAAATAAAATAAATAAAAATACCTTTAGAGTATCGTATTGGAAACCATTTTGTATCCAAGTAGGAAATTAAATAAAAGGATGATATTAGCAGAATGTTTACTTGCTCTAGAAATGAGTTTTATATGTAACAGTTGTTTTCTTTTTCCCCAGGCGTAAGTTAATAACTTGATTTCTGGGCAGTCAGTAGTTTGAAATTGCCCAAATGTTATCCATCACTCAAGTTGAACTCCTTCAATTGCTTTATAAACAAACCTGAAATTTAATGGGTTTCTTTTCTTATATCCTGTATCAATCCCACAGAAAAGTGATATGAAGACATAAAATGAGATTTTGTAATTTGAGTAATATCTGTCACCCATAAGCCTTTAGTTCAAATATCACCACAGGTTTACAGTTTAGCTAATGAGTAATCAATAAAACCTGAGGTCAAAATTTCCGGTTACAGTCCTAGTGCTTCATTAAAAGTCTCTAAAGTTCAACAGCCTGGTTACCACTTCCCTTTTTAACAACTATACAAATATTAAGCATTTTAGTAGATATCTTTAGCAAATATCCCTGGATAGCATTTCTAATATTAATGGTAAAAGATAAGTAATATAGTTGTTGCTAAACCATTCATGTTCTGGGGTTTTTTTTCTTCTTCTTCTGAGTTCAACATTTTAATTTCAGTGTGGAAGAATTGAGTTTAGAGGAGATGCTTGAGGCTCCATTTTATTACTCTTTACTTTTGTGCAGGAAACAAAGTGGAAGGCAGTTTATTTATTTATTTATTTATTAATGGGACTTATATCCCGCCCTATCTCCCGAAGGACTCAGGGCGGCTAACAACAAAACATATAATAAATACAGAAATTAAGATAAAATTAAAATTAAAGGCCTCTGTACAATAAATTAAAATTAAAAATTAAAATAAATTAAAATTAGAGTTAAAAATTGTAAACATAATTAAAATCCCTGTCAGTCCAGGTCAGCCAGGTTCTTTAATATTAAGTTGAGGGACCAAGGTCTGAAATTTGTCTTATTTCCTCTCCCTGATTTTCTTTAGTGTAGATGTGTTTTACACCTTCATTAAGATTTCATGCATTTTCTGCTAAAAAATCAGTGGGAACTTATACCACTATCGTCTGGCAGCCTTTTTTGCTGGTTTTGATAGAGTTGGAAAAAACACACAAGGGAGACAACTTGCAGTCCATCAGCTGATTTCTTGGTATGGAAAGAGTATGTTGTATAATTATGAAGAGTTAGTCTCCTGAATCAAATTCTTTCAAGGCAAATAAATGAAAATATTTATTAATTAGCTATTGTGTAACTTATACACTGCCACAATTCAAGAGATTGTTTTCAGAATATGCTTTTAAAAATTTAACTGTAGTTTCAAGGCAGAGGTACAAAGGAAAGCCAATTCATGGCTTGTTGGCTTGAACAATTCATCTTGCAGATGACTTTTAATTCTTATTGAAATCCCTGACTTTATTTTTAAAAGCCCTACATAGTACTCTTCTTCAGTGGGTTATGCTAAATCTTCTGTGCCACTTTTCTTTTGATTAATGGCTGGTTTTTTATCTGTTTTGAATGTTATATGCTGCCCATGGTCCTTTTAAATTGGGCTGCCTTTCAGATTATGTAAATAAAGTAATGATCAAGACATGAGTTACTGTCACAAGAATATCTGTAACCAGTTAGAGTCATAATTGGTACACCAGCCAAAGCTTCAGACTCTTGCTTAAGTAAGCGTTTCAGAGAGCTTCATAGCCAAGACCCATCCCTTTTTGAGTGAACACCGAGATAATTATTATTAATTTAATTTAATTTAATAATTTAATTTGTATACCGCCCTTCTCCCGAAGGACTCAGGGCGGTGAACAGGGCAATACACAATAAAAATAGAATACAAAAATTAAAAAGCCATTAAACATTATGCCCATAAAATTAATACATATTAAAATTAAAACTATTTATAAAAACCCAACCCCATCCCGTCAGACCAGGCCAGCTTGTTCGAAAAAGAAAGTTTTGAGATCGCGCCGGAAGGAGCGAAGGTCGGGGGCCATCCGGAGCTCAACCGGTAAGCGGTTCCAGAGGTCTGGCGCGCCCACAGAGAACGCTCTCCCCCTGGGGGTCACCAGTCGGCATTCTTTGATCGGCGGCACCCTGAGGAGGCCCTCTCTGTGGGAGCGCACTGGACGGAGGGAAGTTGACGCCGGCTGCAGGTGTTGCCGTAGGTAATCCGGACCCATGCCATGAAGGGCTATTAGCACCAATGTTGAAATGTATAAACAATCTGGTTTGCCCCATCCAAATCCTCACATCCTCTAAGCACCAGTTCAGGATTTACAGTTTTCCTGGAGTAGGGTGATATATATATATAGTGGAAAGGTTATCCCAATCTTATTTTTTCCCCTTACATAAATAAATAGCTTTCTTCCCATTGCTATTGAAGTATTGCTATATAGGCAATGCATCTGTTTTAATTGTCTGTAAATTTTAGAACCAACATCTCACCTTTAAGATAATATGTGACTTTAATTTTACAAATATTAATGCTGGCTTATATTGTTGCTGAATATCAGTAAAATGGAAACTATTATGGAAACTATTATGACAAAAAAGAATATGTGAATATGTATAATTTCCATCCCACTCACGTAATCCTTTGAGTGAATTTTAGTTGGAATATATATATGTGTA
This sequence comes from Vipera berus, assembly GCF_964194415.1. NCBI lineage: Eukaryota > Metazoa > Chordata > Lepidosauria > Squamata > Viperidae > Vipera > Vipera berus. The sequence continues at coordinate 97,479,775 of NC_138202.1, forward strand.
TTTAGCATCCATGGCATATAACATCAGTTCCCAAAGGATTACTGAACTGGAAATAAAGAAACTGGAAAGATTTATTATATAAAACTTATTCTGAGTGCTAAAGAGGTACATAAAAATTCCAGTTGGCTGGTTTAGTGTCTATGATCTTCTGAACTGAAAGATCTGAAAATGCATAGATTGTGTAGAATATATTTCTCTCAAGAAAACGATTCATTTTTCACTTTACAGTTGAGTAACAAAAAAGTGAATAATCTTTGAAGGCAGATTAGAAGTGGCAAAGGAGGGCTACAGGGAAGTGATGAAGCTGATAGTTGTATTTTATCCTGTCTTTGGATTGGCCAGATAAGTTATTTCTATTTTTAAGCATTTCTTATATTACTTTGTCATCTGAACCCAATTGCCTTCAGTCATGCTGTCATGATAATATTACAATTACTAGGCTGGAAAAAATATCTAAACAAAAAAATGGAATGATTGGTACTGAAATGGTAACAAAATTCAAACTTTTTCTATTTCCTGAGGTTATTGTTTTTCCTCCTGAAAAGGTTTTTTTAAAGACAATTATTTTTCTTTATTTATAAGTATGTGTCGCTTTGATGCAGTAAATCAGTTGGCAATCATCTCATTGTGCCTGCAGGTGAAAAAAAAAGTATGCTTATTCCAGGTCATGTTTAGGCAGGCAGCACCTTGGATTTGATATAGTTTTAATTCATGTAAAATGAATTGCTGATTTTAGATTATTATCAGAGTTCACAGCTCGTTTGTGCTTAATTTGCTATGTTGGGTCAAGTGGAGCTGTTGATTATTTATTTATATGTGTTTAGTGGTCACGCCTGTATTGAATTGGTCCTCAGAAGACTGAAACGGTGATAAAAGGACAATGGATATATAGAGTGCTAGTGTACATATGTAACTAGTGTACATATTTTCTACATATTTTGCTATTTGATGGTAACTTATGTGCTGCATAGAATAAGATGTTCTTAGGACAGTTTTTAAGTTACCGTATACAATTTATGAGTCACTGAATAATAGTTGAAGACTTATTTTTTGTTTTCTTATACATTTTAATGACTAATAAGGTAATAATAGAGGAATTGGTAATTTAAAAGAAAAAGACTATAGCTGTCTGGGAGTTCAGCCTTTAAACTCTAATGTTCTCAAAGGAAACGCATTTGAAAGAACCTGAAGATAGCAATTCTTGGAGTGCTATTGCCAAGAGAATCACTTGGCCGTGTCTTTGTACACATAGCAGGAATCAAATTCAACTGATCCTTATCGTTTATCTTATTATTTTAAGCCTCAAAACAGTTTGGCTCAACAGCCTCATATATGCATAACAAATGTCATCCAAAGAGCAAACATGTAGTTAGTTGAAACATGCTGTAAGAATGAGTTTGTGTTTATAATCCTATTAGCTAATAATACTATTAGGGAATCATGTTAGAGTTGGATTTGTTGTTGGGTTGAGGTGTTTTTTTCATTTTATCCTATAGAGAGCACTGTTCTCGACAGGGTGGATAATAATTGATTATTTTTTAAAAAAATAAAATAAAAAAATGTTTTTTTTATTTTTATCCAATTTATTTTAATCAAATGCTTTTGGAGTAAAAATCTATCTAAATATAGTTTTCTATTTAAGATACATTAATCATTTAGTTTATTCAGCATGAAATGGAGCTTAGTTATGTAGCATGAGGCTGTATATTCTACAATATTTACATTTTTGGTAAACTCCTTCAATGAATCCAAGCTCTCAAAGCTGAGATAACATGCACTGCATTGATGCATTCACACAATTTCATAGTAACCATGAGATAAATCATAAAACAAAGTTCAGGAATAGTCCTTTATTCCATTGTTCTGCAAATCTATGTACACTACAAACTGTATGATTTTTTTGAAGAGGAATGCATGGGTACCAGGCCCTAAGTCAGACATGTCAAACACAAGGCCCGCAGGCCGGATTCAGCCCACCATGTGGTTCTGTCTGGCCTGGGGATCTGCTCTGGAAACAGCGAAGGACTGGCGCACAGCACTGATCTAAGACCTGGTGCCAGCCATCAAAGCCAGAACATGCTCAGCCTTAGATCCACAGGGCAGCCCTGGAATCAGTGACAGGCAACCCCCTGGGCGCGCACACAAGAGGTGGCGAGCAGATAGAGGAATCTGGCATCACTGCTGGCTGTCTTGCCCCGCAGGTTGACTTGGCCCAGGATGCTGGCGCTGGCCGTCTCCTGTGCACACACCCAGGGGGTGGGGCAGAGGCGGCAGGGTGGCTCCTTGCTGGTTCCAAGGCTGCCCCATGTATCTAAGGCTGAGTGCATTCTGGCTTTGATGGACGCAGCCAGGTTGTAGATCAGCGCCACCCCCTCCCACCAGCACTTCCATGGCTCCCTCGCTGACCTAGCCTTGTAGCCACGAGGCTTCCCTTTCACCGGGACCAGCCCCGCCTGCCCACGTGGGATAGCGACGGCAGATGGCAGCATGAGACCGGCAGTTCTGGCAATCTGTCCCCCTCCCATCACCCCTTTCTGAGTGTGGAGGAAGGAAAGAGATGAGAAGTACAAGGGAGGGAGGGAGGGAGGGAGGAAGGAAGGAAGGAAGGGAAGGAAGGAAGGAAGGAAGGAAGGAAGGAAGGAAGGAAGGAAGGAAGGAAGGAAGGAAGGAAGGAAGGAAGGAAGGAAGGAAGGAAAGGCAACTTGGTTGGAGATGCCCCAGTTCAGGCAGTTCTGCTTCAATCCTGGATCCATTGAGACTTGGGCTCAAAGGAGAAAGCAATTTTGTGTTCTCTTTTGTAACAGACAGGACTTTATTGGCAATCCAAGTTAACATTGGTATTCTTGAATTGTGAACTCTTAGGAAAGTATCCCCTCCTTGTGTGTTGCAATCAGCCATTTCCAGTGGGGAAAACAGGACAAAGCAGAGTGGGGGAAAATATTTTCCTTTGCTATATTTCCAGTCTGAATTAGACCATAGCATAGTCCCTACAGGAGAGCTCTTTTAAGGATTATGTATGAATAGAAAAGCAACTAACTTACCTCTGTTCCTAAATGCTAAAGCTGTTGCGCATAAAAAACAGTGGAGCTCTGGTCAGCTATCACAGCCACCATTTTGACAGTTTTGCTGTACTGTTGTTTGCGGACACCTCCACTAAATGCAAGCATGGGATAAACTGAGCCTGGTTTATTCTCAGTCTTTCAAGTGGCCACAGACTACTAGCAAACGTGGCCTTTGATCACAAGGCAAGGAAGCATCGAGAAATGTTTCCCCTTTTGCATTTGAGCATCCAAGAAGGAGAAAGGGAAGGAGGAAAGACAAACAAAAAGAAGGAAAGAGTGGAAGGAAGAATAACGAGGGAAGGAAAAAGAAGAAAAGAGGAAAAGGAAGGAAGGAAGATTATAATGAGAGGGAGGAAGGGTCTGAGGGAAGTCCTACCTTAGCATTTGGCCAGAGCAGCCCTGCTGTCCTTTCGCCATCCCCGTGTCCCCTCCTCTAGGTGGATTCTAATTTCTCCTGATATTTGATTGTGATATTACGATGGTGTTGGTGTTAATGTGTTTTGGAAAAAAAAAGCTACATTAGGAAATGCTCAAGAGAATCCTCAGAACATAATTTCCAAAGCCATTATAAGAGAAACTAAAAAGAGGCAGTAAAATAAAATCAGTTCTATGAAGGAGTTCATTAATACATTGAGACATCTGTTTATGTGTGTGTATTTAGAGCACAGATTTAAACTTCAAAGGAAAGGGAGGGACTTACTTAACACTTACTGGATTTATGAACTCAAGGGTTAACTCTTGAGATTTTGTTCCAGGAAGTTGCAAGCAGTATGTATACTGACAGTTTACTTTTGTTTTCTGGCATGGAGAAATGGCCACAACGCTCTTCTAAACAAAAGCACAGTATTAAATCAACGTACCAAGTGAGGAGACAGCCATCCCTGTTCGGTGGCATCCTATAGTTGTAAGTAAGAGCAACTAATAGATGTCACCAGATTTCAAAATTGAAAATAATTACTTTTCTTGTATCCTGAGCAGAACAAGTGAACAGGTAGAAAGGAAGTTTATTGAAGTTCCTCACCCATTTAAGGAACATTGTTTGTTCAGTGTTTCACTGTTTGTCTCTTTCTCCAAACTACCTGGGGCCAGAGTTCTATTGTGACCTGAAAACTAAGAGGCAGGTAACAAGGTGGCATGTGATTCACTGGAATGTACTTTGTCAACATTCCTAACCATGAGGAGGAGGGTTGGATTAAAGTCTGTGGAAGTTTCAGTTCCTTTGTAGTGAAGAAGAACAATGAGGGGATCAAGGTTCTGTTATGTGAAACCTGGAGGAGGTCAGTGAATCAGAAATAGGTATGTGGAATCTTTTAAATATGCTGGTTTTGTCCATGAAAGTAGTGTTCAAATGAGTCAGTATTTGAGCTGGCATGCAGGAGAGTCTCCCTTTCAGCTCTTCTTACTTCCTAGCCGGAGACTTTCTTCTCTAGGTAGGAAGACCTGGATTCAGTAACATATTTATAAGGGTTGGGACAATGGAAAACACGCTTTGCCACTCAGAACGTTCTGAACTCATTCTGTATTACAAGCAGTATAGGGGAAGTACATTTACCCTGAGAAGGGAACTTGATTAGCTATGCTACAATGATTAAAATTAAAGAAATAGTTCAGACGAACAAATCAGAGCATAATGCTACTGATTTTCATTCTAGAACCTGTTTGGGTTCTCCCCTGTTACTGGGATTCTACATAGACAGAAAATGATAATACTACTTTTCTACTTCTTGGCCATTCCTCTTACATATAGGGGAAATGTGAGGTTCTGCTTTTACTGAAATGTTTTGAGATATTACTCACAAATGAGGATGTAGAAGACATGCAGAATAATATATGACTTTCATATTAGAATTTGGGAAAGAAAAAAATGTTGGAACAATTCTCTAGGTTTAAAATGGGACACATGGCTGGCTCAGGATTTCTGGGAGTTGAAGTCCACAAGTCATAAAAGGGCCAAGTTTGAAGACCCCTCAATTAGATTCTCAGTGGTCCCCAGAATATATATTATTACATAATAGGTGGTAATATTTTATAAGGGTTGATAGTCTACTTGAATTGATAACTTTCAGGCTAACTGAATTGTCTGCAAACGGATTTTTGAAATGGGAAGCACAATCTGTAGTCTCAAAGAAAACTCTTACCGATCCATCTGCATATGTGTTATACATTTACTGTCCTGATTAATTGAACATCTGTCTGATGAACGATTTAATGTTTTTATTTCCCTTTCAAGATGAAGTCATCTAAGATGGTTAGTGCAATAAATGATGAAACAACAAAATATTGTAAAAAAATAAAATAAATGGTAACAGCAGAGTTATACTTTTCTGCTTAATAAGTGTATTAAATTACTAGTTTGAATGCTCCCTTTCAACTTCAACCACCCAATCTAGATTATGTCATAGAACACTGCTATTTCAAGTATTACTGCATTTGAGGTCAAAAAGCTTGATTCTTAAATGGACTGGATGAACAAATTTTGTTACAGGATCCAATCTGAGTTGATCACCAGAACCAAAGGTGGGTTCTTCCAAGCTTTCACAAGCATGCTGGAGCCCATCTTCAGGGAACTTCTCTCTCTCCAGAATATTTGCACTGGGCACCAACAACATCCTAACTAACAACTAAAAGCTGCACACAACCAGGAACCATATAAATACAACCCATAGAACAGCCCAGTGCACATATTCTGGAGAGAGAGCAGTTCCCTTATGATGGGTTCCAGCACAAGCATGAAAGCTTGGAAGAATAAACTTTTGGTCCCAGTGACCGACGCAAAGTGGGTCCTGCAACAAACTTTTATTAGTTGGAAGTAGGGTCCTTAAATTTATCATAGGTGATACACATAGTAAACGATGCTTTGAATAGCCATAATTCCATAAGTGAACATCTGTTTCATTGGTATATAGTTCCTCCCCTTAAACAAAGGTATTGCTGTGAGACTTTAATTTCTGTAGTTAACTACCGATATGCAGTCAACTTCTGATGCACTCCCCCATAGCAAAAAGTCACCATTCTGATCAGATAGCAGCAGGCATTATCATATTTTAGTGGTCTATACCAGAGTTCCCTAACCTTTGGGGTTCTGTGGAAAGGTTTTTCTATGGACCAGAGGATGCGTGGTTTTGTGTGCTGCCTGCACCCTGCGGATGGGGCTTTGCTTGTTTGTGCAGGCCCAGTTGCTGGCATGCCATGGCCCGATCCTGGTCCACAGACCGGGGGTCCACACCTGGTCTACACCATATTTACCAATATTTTAGAAGCATTCCATTAGTAGAGAAGAGTAGCTTAGTTATACAGCTACTAACCTTACATGCAAAAGATTAATATTTAGACACCTCCAGCAGCTCTGGAGAAGGCCTTGAAATCTTGGAAACTTGCTGTCAATCACTGAAGGCAGTATTAAGCAAGATGGATCAAAGGTTGACTTGGAATAAGGCATTTCCTATGTTTCCACAAAATAAAGTAAATAAGTAAATACACAATCTTGGTCAAATCAACTGAAAATTTCAGATTTTATAAACTTTGCTTCAATTAGCACCCTCGGCTGATGCACAGAGCGTAACTGCTTAGTGCTAAGGAGAGTGTGTGGTTATTTTTCTCTATTAATATTTTCATCCAAGGTTACTTTGAATGAATCAAAAGCTAAAGCTAGTGGTTTTGCAGAGAAGATGAAAGGGACACATCAAAACTACAAGAAGGAATCCACTCTCAGCCCTGTAATCTCACGTGATCACAGTCTGGCTTGAGGGCTGCAGGGCTATGCAGTTTTCAACTGCAGTAAGAGTGAATGAAAAGAATGTTGAGTTATGAATTTGAGATATGCTCATTCATCCCCCGCACTAAAAGCAACAACCAAGTGTGGAATACTTGGCATTACAGAGACAAAGTCACTTTCCAAGTGTTTGTGAGAAGGGAGCTACTAACAATTCTCAAGAGCAGGGCTTATTTTTAGGCTAAAGCCAGCCTGAAATAAACTGGGACTCTGAAGACTCTTCCGATAAACACAGTGTAAAAAACTGAGACAGGAAATAAGAGGGTCTTGGGGGTAATGAGTTCCAGCCACTCTTGAAACAGAAAGCTAGAGAAGGCATTACTTGAAAATAGTTTCTCTATGACAGCCTGGCAATTTTTAGCTGGTTACTTTAAACACTCTTGCTGCAGACTTCGCAGCAAGTTCACGGAAGCTCCCGTCTTTTTCTTCTCTTTCTGAGTCTGTTTGGCTTTAGGTATCTTTTGATGTTTTTAGAACGATATGGGAGCCTGTTGATGACTGATCTCCTCTTTAAAAAAAGCCAGATGCTGCTAGTAGAGGAGGTGGGGAATGCAGCCTGAAGTTTATACAGTTGTGTATAAACATAGTACGGTAGAAAAGTTTGGAATAAGCCTGAAGGACATATTAAAGTCAGAGAGGTGCAGACGTTCTGCTAGCTAGGAGCTGGAAGGGAGAGGGGAGCCAAGAAGAGTTTGTGTTTTTCCATAACGGAGCTAAAATTGCTGTGAACCAAGGGAAGATCTTTGCAATGGGCCCGAAGCATGGATAGTGAGATTAATATTTACAAACACTTCACGTGGCTAAAGAGGGTAAGTGACCTTTTTCTTTTTTTGTATTTCTACCATTTACCGCGCTTATAGGGAGAGAAGTCTAAGCATGTTACATTTTCTGCCACTGTGAGAGAAATTGTTCTCCAGTTTGAAACTAGTAGCCCTTTAGGGAGGGGACTGGGGACGTAGCCAGTATTCCCCTTTGTCTTTAGGAAAACTCACAAGGAAGTCTAAGGAAAATGATCAAGCAATGCTTTAGCTTGGTGGTGGAACAGAATGTTCTTAACAAGAGATCAAGTTAGAGTCTGTTTTCCAGTGAGGTGGTCATGTTTGTATGCAAAGCTTTTCTTTAGTAGCTTTTGAAAATATAGCGTACAATTAGTTTTAAAAGTAATAAAAGTTCAATTAATCAGAGCAGCCATTAAGCTAATTAGCTTGCAAGGTAGTTTTTTTTTAGATTTAAACAATTTCAGACTTCCTTAAGTAGATAAAAATGTAATGGTCCCAATTGATTTAGATCCACTTCATTTTATAATGTTTAATCTAAACACATTATTAAGAAATACTTAAAAACTGTATATTTTATGTACAGTAATGTTGGAGGTATATTCCAGATATTCCCTCTAGTTCGAGACTGTATTACTACCTTTAATGTTGCAGTTAAGATGTTGTTTACATAAAGGTTTTTTTTTATACAATTTAATTTTAATAATGCAGAGGGAATTGACATTAATTAGATTCAGTCTTCACTACATTCAGTATTATTAGTCACTAAAGTTCGCAAAACCTGACAGTAGGCATTTGGATTTTTTGTATTAAGAATTTCATGTTGATGTTAAATATATCTTTTCATTGGTAAATCCTATTGGAGTCATAATTTATTCCTAAGTAAGTGGATGTAAGATTGCAGCCCCATGTCTATAATTCTGGGAACTTAAAAAAGGGTGGATGGGTGATTTAAGAGAGAAGTAAGAGCACTTTACAGAAAGCTGTACAATAATTGCATAATAATTTCTCATTTACAATGAAATCCTTTTTGGACAATTAATTCTCAAAGCCTTGGGAGAAATTGGGATTATTTGCTAATATACTTTATTAAATATATTTATTCTCTTATTTCTGCTCAGATTCTGAGAAAAGAGAAGTCAGATGGGGTTTTAGTAATTTTGGCTTTATAGAGAAGACTTTTAAGGAACAAAATGCCCTACTTCTAAAAGGATTCTTAAAGAAAGGGTTGAGAAGAGAAACTATGTAGTGGAGCAGTAGTGTATGAAGAGAATTCAAGGAACTTAGAATTAAGAAGAAATTTCCTGATGGTTAGAACAATTAATCAGTGGAACAACTTGCCTCCAGAAGTTGTGAATGCTCCAACACTGGAAGTTTTAAAGAAGAGATTGGACAAACATTTGTCTGAAATAGTATAGGGCTTACTGTCTGAGCAGAGGGTTGGACTAGAAGACCTCCAAGGTCCCTTCCAACTCTATTATTTTGTTATTCTTCCTTGAGGAAAAAAATGTGATTTGCATAAAATTTCACAAGCTCATTTGAAAAGCAATCTAATTTTTGTTGAAAATTCAGTCTACATTTATTTTTTTTATGCCACATGATTACATTGGTGCTGCATGCTTGGACACCAGCTGTGGTGGTAAACCGATGCTCTGTGGCTGGTAATAAAAACTCTAATTCCTCCGGTCCAGCATGGGAGAGAGAAAGGATTTGAGCTGGACTTCTATCCGTCCTCCGTGGCATTTGCCAAACCAAGCTCTAATTTCAAAGAGAAGGAAGACTGGGGCTGGGGGAGGGGGATTCAAATGAAATTTCTGCTCTGATGTTGCAAGATTGCAAGTCCATTATAAGAATGAATTGAAATAAATAACCTAAAATCATTCACATATTCAAAGGATGAAATAAATTAATGGGATTGAAAAACATAAATCTGCTTTACTTGAAGAAAAAGAAAGGATTATGTAAGATTACACACACACACACACACACACACACACACACACACACACACACACACACACACACATAATCAAACCAATGCCCACAAAGAACAATATTTTCCTGAAAGTTCCAAAATTAGTTTGAAAACTAATGTCAGAAAATGCCTTTGTATACCAGCATACAGAAAGGTCAAGTGACAGGAGTCAAATAGTGAATTTTTCTTTCACCAGAGGAGCAGAGTAAACTAATTATCTGTCATCTTATGCCAAAAGAGAGTTAGTAGGAAAAAAAGGCATTACTTAACATATGTTTATCCACCTTAAAACGATAACATGTGTTGCAAATTAGCCACTTCCTTATTTTGCTTTGTGTTGCATTACTTTTATCAGATATTTTCCTCTTTCCCTATGTTTATCAAAGAATGAAATCTACTAAGTCAAAGCAATGGATCAGTCCAAAATAAGCCTTGGTTAATGTATTATCAAGCCTGGATTTTTAAAACCACAATGTGCTAAAAGAACCATAATTGTCTGTTTAACATATAACACTAAGCTATAAAAGGTCGGCTTACGTAGAATCATAGAGATGGTATGTGTAATTATCAGCCCTACAAGATAGACTAGATTAAAAAGCCAATGCCCTATAGGTCAGGGCTACTTTTATTGTAACAGCTATGATAACAGAATCTTGCAAGTCTGAACATTCTTCTCCCCTGCACCCCCTTCCTGTGAACTTCCTGGAACAATTTTCTCAAGTTAATTTCTTGGTCTAGGCTCAAGCCCTGCTTATCTGACCATTGCCTTTCTAGTTGGCTCTTCCTCCTGTCCTTCAAGGCCATCAACCAAGCCCTTTTGCTAGGATGCATCTTCACTTCATTTGGTGGGACACTTGGTGCAGAATCACCAAGTATTTCTCTATATTTGAAGACAGGATCATATTCCTCTATGATGAACTAACCTCTCACTTCAACTTAGGCCATTAGCGACATGTTGAAAGCAACATTCTACATCTTTTTTGCATCCACGGTGAGTCCACACAAAGGTGTATTGACATGGGTCTCCCCACGTGGAGAATGATATTGCTGTGCACAGCTAGTTCCCTGAATGTAGCTCAAACCAAGGGGAAAGATGTTGGCTAGATGATTAGCAAGCTGATGAGATACATGCTATAACTTGGTGGAGCAGTGAGCTAATGCCTCCTTAAGTAACACCAGCTGCCTGCAATTAGTGCAGGTTCGCGTTCCACCAGGCTCAAGATTGACTCAGCCTTCCATCCTTCCGAGGTAGGTAAAATGAGGACCCAGATTGTTGGGGGCAATAAGCTGACTTTGTAAAAATGCCGCTGGGGGGGGCGAAAGCCCTAATAAGCAGGTATATACATAGAATGAAGGCTATTGCTAAGCACATTGATTTGTGCTTCTTAGATTGTAAGCCGCCCTGAGTCTTCGGAGAAGGGCGGGATATAAATGGGAATGAAAAAAAAACCTTTGTCCCATCGGTTAGAAAGATGTAGCTTATACTCTACAATGTTTCCATTAGGGAGTGCCTGCAATTTATTTATTTATTCATTCATTCATTCATTTTCATTCATCTTATATGTTGCTCGTCTTCCCTGAAGGCAACTTTAGATGGTTGTAGCTTCATCCATTTTGAGAACCATGTGAGGCAGCAAAATAATTCTTGCAGAGCAGTAATCAATAACTTTTGAGGAAGCTAAGGGCTACCCTTTACTATGGTTATCTCCCCCCTCCAAAAAAAAATAAATGATGAGTCAAATCTATTTAGTCGGGTTTATTGTCATTTACATTTAAATGACAGTATTTCGAAACCTTGGTGGGGAGGGGGGCCTTGTAGAAGGAGATCCCTTAAAGTGGTTCTCCTACATGAGCCAAATTGTCTCTTTTGGAAGCCTGGCTCCTGGTGTGACACTCTCTTTGTCTAAGGGAGAAGAGATTGAATAGAGATATTTGGTTTTTGGGATAAATTCTGTTTCTTATCACCTGTCTTAGAGCTATTAGGTTTTTCTTTGGGGAAATATAAAGCAAAACCCAGTATCAGAGAATCATCAGTATTGTAGGTAAGTATGTTAATGATTGTGCTTGGTATATATAATGCAGTGAAAACTTGTGAAATCTTTCTATATAATTTTTATGAGATTATTACATTAATGATGGCACAGTTCAGAGTAAGGAAGCTATTTCATTCTGAGCTCCCCAGAAACTCAAACACATTATTCAACTGGACCTCGGTTTTCTCTCTATTCACATCAGAAATGTGCTGAAAAGCTCAGGCAGCTGTTCCTTCCCCCACTTCTTTTCAAATCTGAGTGTGTGTTAATAAACCAGATCACAGCCTTCAAAATGATGAGCTACTAAACAAATAGCTGGATGACCACATTCTCTTGTCTCTGCTCTGCTTCCTTCTGCCACTTTTCATTAACAGAATGCCACAATGCATTGAACATATCTCAATGTTCTGCTATATCTTTTCTGCACAAATAGTTGCTTTTAGGGGACATGGATTTTATTAAGTATTCAAGATAGGATAATGGTACAGCAAAAGCAATGCAATCTGTTCTTATGATGCAGCACCCTTTTAGAGCTGGGGTAGTTAACCTGACGTTTTGCAATATCTTGCATATTAACATTACTTTGTTTACATAAATGATAAGCAGTTGTACTGAGCAAAATCTGGCCAACCTTCTTCATATCTGGACCCTTAGCTTGTTTAAGTCCAAAGAACAGCCAGCCTGATTCTGGAGTGTGAAAAACAGAATTTCCCCCCCCCCCCATTTTCTAGCATATCTTTGCTTAGAAATGTTGCTGGCTTGTTTTATTAGAAGTAGCAGCAAATTTGCAGGAAATATAAGCTATTAAGAGGGGGTATAGTACCCCAAATTTTGTAAATTGTTTCATTTACAATCTTCATCAACAATCTACGCACTTAAGCTATTTTCATAGCATATTTGGAACCTCAGTAATCCTTTGCCAGTGTAATTTGATTGAGCACCAACAGCTTCTACCTACCCTGTTCTTGATTTCTCTAGTGACACTTCCTACTAAACATACCCCTATCAATAGGTTCAGGGCTTTTTTTCTCATAGAATGCTCAGAACGGAGTTCCGGCACCTTTTTTGGATGGAACCTTGTAGGGTAGGCAAGGTGGGTTGTATGACATGTGTGAGTTCCGGCACCTTTTTCTTTTACAAAAAAAGCACTGAATAGGTTCCAATTGTAATCTAAGAGAATATTGCTTCCAAGGCAAAAGAAAAGTAACACAAACAGTTCTAATTTTTAAGAGTTTCTGTGGTGGAATAGACAACATGTTGGACTAGGAGCAAGGAGACCCAAGTTCTAGTCCACAGGTCTGCAACCCGCGGCTCCGGAGCCACATGCGGCTCTTTCAGCCGTCTCCTGCGGCTCCCGGTCCTCTGCCATGTGCAGTCCAAAAAAAAAAAAGGTGGGACTAAAAAAGTTCAACCAATCAATTCAAATATGCAGGGTAGGTGCATATCTCGCCTTGGCTCCACTCTTCAGTCAAACCCTGTTGTGCGCATGTACGTGCATGCGCACATATTTTTTGCGGCCCCCAGTTTTTCCTTTTGTGAGGGAACCGGTTCTGAGTGGCTCTTTCACTGTTTCAGGTTGCTGACCCCTGTTCTAGTCTATCCTCACACGGAAGTTCACCAGATAGATTTGAGCCAACTATTCTCTCAGTGCAACCTATCTGATAAGGTTGCTGTTATAGATCTTAGATTGAAGTGCATAGCAAATAAAAAATACTAAAAATGTGTGGGCTAATTAGTTTAACTCAGCCCAGTCCATGTCACATGATTATTTTATGGGGATAAAAAGAGAAAGAAAGATCTAAATCTAATGCATAAATAATCCACACAATAAGGCAAAATAAAATTTAATTAAGTAATGATGCAGCAGGGGTGAATGAAGGAAAATGGCTAAATAAAATCTAGTAGAATAGAATTGTCTCTACATGAAGTAATGAAGTATAATTACTTATGAAAGAGTCAGAGAAAGAGTGGGGAAAGAGAGGAACTGAAAGGCAAACGAACTAATTGGAAGAGAATTAAGCAAGAATGAATCAAGTGAGAACAAGAAAGAGGATGGTAAATTGAAAAATAACATAGTGGTTTGCAAAAGAAAGTGCTGTCAAAAAGGGAATTTATGAGACAAAGAGATTTTTTTAATTTGTTTTATTATTTTATTGTATGGACTTATGGGGCCACCCAAATCCAACAGTGCGAGCAGTGTGCAGCAGAAAAACAATAGCAAAAGCAGTAAACCAAAAGAACCACATAGCATTGAATCATAATGTGTTAATGGCAAACAAATACAATAATGAAAACAATCACTGACTGTGGTACTAGTGTATGAATAAACAATATTAGTATGTTGGTGTATATGTGTAATTCTTTCCATCTCCTGTAATCTTGCTTCTTTTTTCATGGCCTCTGATCTGATTTGAAATAACTATTGATTGAAAATTAGAACCAGTATTCAGTAGTCCTCATCCTATCACACAAAGACTTTTTTTTTCTTAATCAAGTGCTAGAGGTTTTTGTTGTTGGCTTTTAAAAAAATTGTTTTTGACCTATTCCATTATCTAGCACTTCATTCTTAATAGAGGCAGAAATCTAAAAGTTTTTGAAGTTGGAGCAGACAAGTTAATTGAACATTTTTTTTAAAAAAAATAGCTATGTGGAATTGCTTCAGTGTATGTCAATGCATTTTAGGTTCCAGGGCAGCCCCAATTAATAGAACACTTTGGAAGGTTCCTTCCTGATCATGAGTTTAGTATATACTTGTGAACAAGGTTACTAGTGTATTATCAAATCAGTTGCCATGTATATGTTCTCCTTCCTAGTGATACTGGACTTCATCTCCCATCATCATTTATTATTACCATAGTCAGCGATTGAAATTGGAAGGCTACTGTCAAGCTCCAGGGAAATCTGGAGATCCAGGCAATTAAAATGGGTATAAATATGTATTGCAAGCTTAAGCTCTCTACCAGAATCTGAATTACTAACAGCCCAAGCAAATTGGTGGTAGAAAACAGTCCCAGGAATTCAAGGTGGGCTGGACTTAGAATCATGGCTGATAAATAACACATTTGACTCCCTCCCTTGGGCTCAGCCTGGTCATCTCCTACAGCTGCTTTTAAAAAGTCAGTGACTTCCGCATCAACTTGTCCTTGTCATACACTGTACAACGTTGACGTTCCTTTTTGATTTCTTTATCCTTTGTTCTTCCATTTCTAAATAGTCTTAACTGAAAATCTCTTCTGTTCTCAAATGACTTCACCCATTCTCTCATACTCTGTGTTGAGAATACGATGTCCTAGGTCATGGAATCCTGCTGCTCTGTATCAGTATGTGGGAATGATGTTATCAAGGAGGATAGCCAGTGAGATGTTACAGTTAGTGTTGGACCAGTCCTGAGTGGATTTTGGCTCAAATTCTGAAGTTCAACCATCAGCGTAATTATTTCTCTCACCCTAAGATATCTCATAAAGTTATTAGAAGGGATATATATGCTCTTTCAACATTTCAGAGGCCCTTTGGAGGACTTTACCATTAAGTAACTTAGAGAAAGAAGACATGGCTATCAGACTGAAAGCTCCATGTATCAATATTTTAGACAGTATAGCAGATATCTGGCATTCTATGTATAAAGAAAACATATGCCGCTAGATCTCCAAATAATCATAGAGGTCTCTGGAGTGTGATTGATATGATATCTCTGCATTCTACATTTTCTCTGAAGTGATTTCTGATGTAACCCTTATTCCAATTCTGCATTATGAGCCTGGAATGACAGTCCCAGCTGTTTTCCCTCTCTTCTGTACTTCCTGCAACTCTGTAGTCCTTTGGGAAAGTTTTTGAGTTAGCTGGGATCAATGTGTAGCTCAAGGAAGATATCTGCCCTTAGAATATAACATTCTTTTAAACATAGCCAGTAAACAGTTACCAGCTCTTTAAAACATAAACATGTAGCAACCAGATGCTGCAAAAATCTCATAATTATCTTAACACTAGTTGATTGGCCATAAGATATTTGTCTTGTATATTCATGACTGTTTGCTTCAAGCTTCATCCACACACATACTCTTTTGGGGTGTGCTTCTATGTTTTATCTTGTCATTAGTTTTGCTATAGATACTTGCATACTTTTAAGACTGAAACAGAGCAGCTGTTTACTTAATAGATGAACTTGTCTGGACTATGTTTGCCTATTTTTATTAAGGCCGGTAGTAGCTGATGCTTTGGCAGAGCTGATGTTTTTTTTCCTTGATTACTTCATCTCATGTGGATTTTAGCTAATGTAGTTTCAGTCTGGAATATTTTGGAGCTTAAATGAGAGTAGGAAGCATTGTAATACTTTATCTATTTATGGCTTAATGTAGAATGATTTTTTTTTCCAGAACAAAATAAGCTAGGGAAAATGTATTGCAGCATTCAAAATGCACCTTGCTTTTCTGCTTACTATACACCCTGTCCATTATACAGAATTTGGTTTTTTATCTCTTAGGTTTGGCTAATTAGGATTTTTCTGATTTATTATGAAGCTCAACATGTAGTCAAGCTTCTTAGAAGGTTGAAGATATTGTAGAGCATTTTTCTTGACAGTTAGATATCTTAATTTTCATAGACCAGGGATAGGCAACCTTGGCTCTTTTATGACTCGTGGACTTCAACTCCCAGAATTCCTGAGCCAGCTCAGGAATTCTGGGAGTTGAAGTCCACGAGTCATAAAAGAACCAAGGTTGCCTACCCCTGTCATAGACTCTACTTTAAAGGGACCCAACAGTGCTTTTTCAAAAGCTACTGGACTTTGTTTTTTTCTTAAAGCACTTTGGGGACTACCATGACCTGGATGACTGAGAATCTGCATAGATACTTTCAAGAGAGTGTGCACTGGTGCTTGCTTGTTCCCAATGTTATTTGTGAAGCTTGTGAAGACTGAGTGGGGAAAAAAAGGATTGAAAATCAAACTGCCAATATTATACCACTACAGGACACTGAGGGAACATAGGCAGGACGAAATCTGATCAAGAACTAATAAAACTGATTTGAAGGAGATTTAGCATAACTAAAAGAAAGCACTTCTTCACACAGCGTATAATAAATCTGTGGAATTAGATAACATAGGTCATGATGATATCTTTTAAATTGGATGGCTTTACAAAGAATACTGGAGAAATTAACGGAAGTTAGAACTGTCACAGGCTATTAGCCTTGAAACTCAAGATTACCACCAGGTTGCAGTACAGACAACCAAAAACCCAGCCATAGAGAAACAGGAGCAGGAGAAGAGCACATCTCCTGCTTGTGACCACCTCAGAGGCCCAAATGTGAAATAAAATGCTGGACTAAGATGGGCTTTGGCCTTTTTCCACGGCACTTTAGTTTTCTAATGCAAGTATAATTTCAGGATGTCATAGAGGAACTTGGATATAGTGGCTACTTGGACATATGATGTCATGGTTCCGACAGATAGAGACAAATAAAGCAGAACTCGGAGGCTTGCAAATTCCTCAAAGAACATGTTTATTACTTACAAAGTATCAGCACGTCAAAAGTGAAACCAAGTCTGAAGACACACGTAACAATCCCCCAATAAAAAGTTAAGAAATTCCACCCCTAAAGCTATGCAAGCAACGTTCCCCAATACATCTTTTTGGCGGGCTTTTTATGCAACGCCCAGCCTGCAGTCTCAGAAGCAGCCGATGACCTTGGTTCCCATGGCATAAAAGTTTATTTAGACTATCAATGCATCTGGCAATCCACCCTCCCTCCTATGTGTCAACCAAAAATGAATAGGGAAGATGGCTACAGCCATGCTCATTTATAAAGTTGACAGTATAATTTGCTTCATTCAGGAACTTTCACTAAAGATTTCTTTATTAATTATGTTTTGTTCTGGAAGAAGAAGTCAATATATGACAATTGGAAAATAGGCCAGGAATTGGAGAGGTTTATTATATTGATTTGAGAACTTCTGCAGATTAACATATGGATGCCTCCATTTGCTCCATTGCTAGCTTAGGGGAAGTTGCTGAACTTGAAGTCTGGCATTTTGTATCCTAATTAGATCAACTCTCTAGGAGCTGGAGGGCAATAAATTAATGGCCTATATTCCTAGTTTTGTTCACAGCAACCAAGTTGATCACAGCAGAAAGAATAACAGAAGTGCTCCTAATAACTATATTTTGCTTATGTTTGCCTCTGTTTTGATAGAGAAATGTGATGATTCAAACTTCCTTTCATTAGCCATGACACATCTTTGTTACCACCCATTCCAGGCCTATTTTAAAACAAGTTAATCTTTTTTACTGAAAGGTATAACTAACAACCCTCTGGTTCAGGCAAGAGTTATTTTTTTGGCTTGTGTGTTCCATCAACAGCTAAATCTTGAGAATGACCTGAGCTTGTTTTAACTGTATTTACACAACTTTTCTCCATGTCCTTCCCATGGCTCGTCTAGTCTGATATTTACCTATTTGGATCCTATATAATATCCTGCGAATAAGATAGAACAACGGCACACACAGAGCCAAAAAAAACCCACAACCTTGTTGCATCCTTTCTGTGCCACTCTCTTTCTCTCTCGTTTCTAGTAATGGAAAGATCTAGCTTTACACAACAATTACATTCATTAAAATGGAATATCTAGATTAATTACATATAATAATTATGCAGTGGTGGGATTCAGCCAGTTTGCATCACTTCGGCAGAACTGGTAGCTAATTTTTTTGTTGCCCAGGCCCAGAATGGATTTCCAGAAGCGGCATCCACACAGAGAACCGGTTGTTCACATATTTGAATCCCAGCACTGTAATTATGTTTCTGTTACCTGTGCTCTAAACTTTTTTTCTATTCAGTCCCAGGTGAATCATCATACTTCCACCAGTAATGAGACGTATCAAGAACGTCTGACAAGATTAGAAGGCGATAAAGAATCTCTCATATTGCAGGTATGGAATTTACATAACCTTGCATTGATTATACCATAACAAAGTCTTCCTCCTGATAACTATTGGGATATAGCCATGGGATTTTCTTGGCACTAATTTGGAAGTAATTTAACCTCTTTTTAAAAAGTATGAAATACATTGATTCATTTGATAGTCATGGTGGCGTCAAAAATAATTTCATATTCATTTTCTTCAGATACAGTATGTCCTGATTTTTACAGAAGATGAATCACCTAGCTGCTACATATGAAAGAAGTTTAGGCTTGTAGAATGATTAAACCACTTTATTCTTTTTAGAGCAACTTAAAATAGTCTTAAGAGTCATACACTTGTACAAGTCAATGTAACTTATCAGTGCAGTCTTTTGTGTCCTTGTGTAAAATCAGCTTCCTATATTAAAAGCTTCCATACTGGTTCATCTTGCCTAAGCTAATCATTGCTAAAGGAGCAATAAATGAGAACTTCAGTTTTTTGTCTGCTGGATTTCTGCTATAATGGTGGATTCATCTACCATACTATAGATATAAGGGTGTGAGAGACAAATGACCTGGCTGGATTGTCCATTTACCAAAATTATTGCACTTCTTGTATTGGTTTGTTATCAACCCTGGCAGATGAATGGCTATTTCTCATGCCAATCCTTGGAGCATTCTTCCCAAAGTACTCCCTTGGCATTTTACAAAAGCAGTAATGGAAAATAAGCAAACATACAAGCCATCAAATCCAGTTATCTACTGGGCCTGGACTTTCAATAAAGTCCTGGAATGATTTATGAAAATAGTTTTTTCATTCGGAGTAAATAGCCAAGCAGGCTGTTGAAAAGACCCCGCGGCCGTTTATTTTTTAAGTGGGGAGAGTGGCGGGTTGTGCTCCAAACTATCAAATGTAATCTCCCACGCTTTCGCTTCTACTTCAACCTTTGGGTGGTAGGTTGCAGTTAAGCTCACCCATGACCCTAGAGAATACACATGCGAATGCTTTTGCCCAGTCTGGAGTGGGCTGGCCGAGCCACAAATTGCTAAGTCTCTTCCATGCAGATTTTAGATATTGTGTCATTTACTTTTGGACTACATTAGCACCTCGCAAGAACCCTAATGCAATGTCTGGGTTTGGAGTGTAAGCTTTGTTGTAAAAGTTGCTGTTTTTGCAGCCAATTATGATTTATGGAAATAGGTTTATGGAATTTATTGAAAAGTTCAATATCCTTCACTATACCAGTTCTCTTGAATTCCTTGGCAAAGCCTTGGCTGTCTTGTTTTTTTCTTGTTTGTCTTACATTAACATGAGCCTCTTCTTTTTGTGGCTGCTAAGAACCTGTTTCCTAGCTCAGGTCAATGCTAATCTCTTTTCCCATCATATAGGGAAAAAAGACTTATCAAGCAACTGTAGTATAAAACAGGATAAAACAAACATGCAAAAGTTACAATTATGGTGCAATGTGTTTTCCTTCATTTGTTTTTCCTCATTTGTTTGTTTGTTTGTTAAATTTATTTGCCGTCTATCTTGCTGTGGGGCTACTCTAGGTGGCTTAAAAAGGAAGGATACTCTGGTTTCTCTTCAGATCGTACAAACCTTTCGCCTTTTTAAAAAGGAAGAAATGAAAAGAGTATAAACTGAACAGAAGCAAAATAATAGAACAGTAAAATAAACAACGAAAAAGAACACAATGAGAATACATCAATATGATAACCAAAAGGATGGATGGGTGGAGAGTAGACAGCAAGGAGGGGAAGTGGAGTCTGTCATCAATCCAGCAGCCACCTGGAACTTCCCCATTTGATCCCCAGGCCAATCAGCAGAGCCAGGTCTTCAGGCTCTTGGGGAAGGATAGGAAGGCAAGGACATCTTAGAGGGTAAGATGTTACAAAGGGCAGGTGCTGCAGCAGAGAAGGCTCTTCTTCTGGCTCCTGATATTCAGAATTGTCTCAAAGGTGCTTTGGACTGTTTTCTTTTCCCCCTTGAGGAAGACGTTTCACTTCTCATCCAAGAAGCTTCATCAGTTTTGGCAGGATGGTGTGGTCGATGGAAGGATTAGTTCTGACAGGATGGGTGGTAGTGATTGGAAGGATTATATTTCTTTGCAGTCATCAGGTCATTAGCACTCTCCCTGTGAGGTCTTGAGGCCACTTGGAGGTTTATCTGGCCTCAGAGTCACCTGTATCAGAGTGCAAAGAAGAAGATTGGAACTGCTGAAAGAACTGCGTGGTAGACAGGAGCTAGGGGGTGTCTTATCCCTCCCCCAGAGTTCTTTGACCAACAAGGTTGAAAGTAGGCCCTCTGTGTCAACATATCTAAGATGGGCTTGTCCTAGAGGGATTGGGCAGTTCATCAGGTAGCCTGAAGCAATGCCCTTAAGGGCTTTAAAGGTCAGAACAGAAAACATCTTCATTTTCTGTTTTATCTGGACAAAAAAGATATATACAGTTGTTTCCAAACTTGGGAATTTAGCTACAGTATTCTTAATTTTCTCCAAAAAGTATAAAGGGTTTTCCTTATTTTATTTTTTTATTTTATTTTATTTCTCATGTTTCTAGACTGCTCATCTCCCTCAAGATTCTTGTTAATACCTTGTGTTCCCCAAAATAGTATCGTATTTCCCCCCCAAATAAGACCTAATTGGAAAATAAGCCCTAATGCGTCATTTGGAGCAAAAATTAATATAAGATCTGGTCTTATTTTGGGGAAAATATGAGTACTAGAACATTATCCAAGAGAAAGACAAAAGGCCAGATCTATTTGCCTCTTGGAGAATGTATCTTCCATGATAGAAGCAGCATCTTCCATGATAGAACTGCACTTCTTAAACTGTGCCACAAGGTAATCTTGTCCCTATTATTTTTACGAGCATGGTCATTTATCCTTCCATTGGCCTTAAATGTTCATGATAGTTAATTGAAGATGAAGTAATTAAAATATTATTTGTGAATTGCATATCTTATTTCCTGCTCTAGTATCTATTTCGCATTTAGAAAAGCAGGTGCAAGTCATTAATGTTTCTTTTATGAGGCACTGCCTAAATAGTGCATCATGTAGAAATATGACATTATTTGCAAAAGTACATTTGCGCTGCAAGTAATGATTCAATTATTTTGCAATAGTTTGTACAATTTGGCTAATGCAAGAGATTTTATAATGCATCTAATTATTATTAATAGGCCTCTTATTAGAAATATTTTCATTTTCATAAAATCAATTGCAGCATTTTTACTCACTGAATATGAAATACCTGAACTTTTGTACCTATAGTACAATACATATAGTAATAAAAACATGGTGTTCTGATTGCAACTAAAAATGTTTAAGGTTGATGTTCCTTCAGACCAAACCAGGATTCCCACAAGTGACTTATTAATATCTTTTAGAATTGTACAGGCATTGTTGTGTCAATGTAAGAATGACACAACATGCTTTACGTTGTCTCAGTGATGGTCAGGTAAAGCTAAAGAGAGCTGTAGGACACTAATGGGAAAATCCTAAACCGAGAGGATACCTGTTTATGAAAAGAATCTGTAACCAATGTTTGCATTCACAGTCAACAACTTTCTCCTTAATTCTACATTACATAATTATAGGTTTTCTAAAGTAATGTAGAGGGACGCGGTGGCTCAGTGGGTTAGGACACTGAGCTTGTCGATCAGAAGATTGGCAGTTTGGCGGGTCGAATCCCAAGTGCCGCGTAACAGAGTGAGCGCCTGTTACTCGTCCCAGCTTCTGCCAACCTAGCAGTTCGAAAGCATGTAAAAATGCAAGTAGAAAAATAGGGACCACTACGGTGGGAAGGTAACAGCGTTCCGTGCGCCTTTGGCGTCTAGTCATGCCGGCCACATGACCATGGAGACGTCCTCGGACAAGCGCTGGCTCTTCGGCTTTGTAACGGAGATGAGCACCGGCCCCTAGAGTCGGAAACGACTAGCACGCATGTGTGGGGGAACCTTTACCTTTACCTTACAAAAGTACAAAAGGTATGTCACTAATCCCATCATTCTGCAATAGTTCCTTTATTAATACCAATCCTGTCCAAAAGAAGGAAGGAGATAGCAAATCCACAAAGCTCTTCAATCAATTTATCCCAGATTTTAAGTTTTATAAAGATAAAAGAAATCTGAATGGTGCGAATCCCCATTTATCATATGATAATTATAATCATATTATAACTACATTTTCAGATGGATTACAAAAGCTGCTTTTTTAAAGAAAACAAAGGTCTTATTGTATTTCCTAATTTCTTTTAGAATGGAGTTATTTATTTCTTAATAATGTTTTTCTATAAGTCTCTGAGTAATAATAATTCTCTCTTTTGTGGCCATTTCATGGCATAAATTCTCTGTTCTTGTTCAAGCTTGTATACTTTGAACTGGTGAGAACTAGAACACTGACAGTACTAGGACATGTCTTTTGTGTACTGTGTTGTGTAAGTTAGAGAAGCTTTATTTGATAGGTGAGCTTTTCTTGTAAGAAGAACGGTTATTGGTTAGCTTCCTGAAAGGTTTTTTGCTTTGTGTTTTTCCTGCTTTTAAGGGGAAAATTGGCAAAAGCTGAAAGGACTTTGCTTGCTCAAAGCCTGCTTAAAATATTAACAGGGTTTCTACAGAGGTTTTTTCCTTCAAAGGAGTATTTAATGTAAATACTGGTGCATGGTCTTCAGGTCAATTTTTAACAGATCATTTTTCCCTTTTTTAAATTAATTAAAAATCCTGTTGATTCATTTTTAAAGTGCGAAGTAGTGGCTTTTAAGGTGAGAATTATATTGTTTTTGAACATAGCCAAACTTTTTTAACAATTTGTAATATTTGCAGATGGGTTAAGAGGTATGTGATATAGAAGACAGATCTAGGTCTGTGGGGAGGTGGGGTTCAAATCCTTTCTCAGACATGAAATTAATTGGAAAACTTTAATATGATTGTGTCCCCCCCCCCAAAAAAAAAACAGATCTGACTGCTGAAAGTGTTAGTATTTTTATGTGGTTACTATTGCCACTGTTGTTGCTACTGCTACAGATAACCTCATCCTTATTCTTATATTACAGGTGAGTGTTCTCACAGACCAAGTTGAAGCCCAAGGAGAAAAAATCAGAGACTTAGAAGTTTGCCTTGAAGGGCACCAGCTGAAGCTTAATGCTACAGAAGAGATGCTTCAACAGGTAGGAAAACAAGTTTTTTTAGTGCAAGTTCTTCTTTAAACAGGCACACTTAATATCACTCTTGATTCTACAGACCCTTCAACTAAAGCTGAGATTAAGTATGTTTCCAATGATCAGCTGTACTTATTTGCTTTGTTCTTGAATTTTTCAGTCATATTGTGTTATATTACTATTCAGCTGGGATGTAAAGTAATACTACTGTGTACATTATTCATGGCTATCTGACGGTGAAAATTCAACAAGAGAACTGGATGTGGCTAAGAACCTGTTTGACTGGTTACCTACTCTTAATAATATAGAAATTCATTGTAACTGAGAGCTTAGAAGCTGTTTCTGCTCTCTCTCCTTTGTGGCTGAAATTACAGGAGATTTGAAGTGAATTAACAAGTTTGGAGACTGGTTTACACAAATGCTTACCGTAAATAAAATATATATTTTTAAATAAAATAAGGAATATCAATGTAAAATTTCAAAATAGAGTCTATAAAATCATATGACATTTTTTTCCAAAACAATTAATTACTTTTATTTACAAAGAATCTAAGCAACACAGCAGTTATTGAACTATGGAAACTAAATTCCATAGTTGCCCAGTTAAAATAAACAATAAAAACAAATGCTTTAACAGATAAGCATAATATAATATGGCATATACTGGTAGTGCTCAACTTACAACCATTTGTTTAGTGACCATTTGGAAGTTACAACACAACTGAAAAAAGTGACTTACGATCATTTTTAACATGTACAACTGTTGCAGCATCCATATGGTCACCTGATCAAAATTCAGAGGTTTGACAATTGGTTCATATTTATGACGGTTGCGGTATCCTGGTGTCGTGCGATCAGCTTTTGTGCCCTTCTGAGAAGCAAAGTCAATGGGGAAGCCAGATTTACTTAACGACCCTGTTACTAACTTAACAACTGCAGTGATTCACTTAACAGCTGTGGCAAGAAAGGTTGTAAAATGAGCAAAACTCATTTAAGAACTGTCTCACTCACAAATTTTGAGCTCAGTTGTGGTCATAAGTCAAGGACTACCTGTAATTAGCTGCTTGCAGGAAACAAGTATGGTGTAGTAGAGAAAGTATTGGATAGGAGTGGGGAAACTTAATCCTAGTCCATCCTCAGCTCCATAAATTGATTGGGTAACTTTGGGTAGTCAGTCTCTCTTAGCCCAATATACGGTACCTTTGTTGTTGTTAGCTGCAAAGTCGTGTCCGAGCCATCGCGACCCCATGGACAATGTTCCTCCAGGCCTTCCTGTCCTCTACCTTACACGTTTGTTATTGGGGAAAATAGGAAGAGGCGGTGCTGTCTAAACATTGAGCTTTATGAAAGGTAGGATATAAATTTAGCAAATAAATAAAATCAAAATTCCAATAGTAAATCCAACTGTTTTCTTTTATAACAAAAAGCATAGAAACATTAGATTGATGCTACTAATAAAAACAAGGATTACTGAATTAAACAATAAGTGATTATTTAAGTCCAGATGGGCTATAATAGATAACAGTACTGGAGTCCACCTGGGACATTCAGTTTCAAATCTCTACTCAGCCATAAAAGTAATTGAATGATTTTGAGCCAGCCATTATCTTTCAATCTAATCTATCTCATAGGAGCGTTAGGAAACTAAGAAAACAACAACAAAAACTGGGGAGCAGATGAGATATTTTTTCTAAACAAAAGTTTGATCCCATCCTTTCTTTCTGAGATCCAAATCATAGAACATAAAAACATACACCACAGGATAGCTTACCTTCCCCTCTGAAGTTTAGGTAGTCCTTGATTTACGGTAGCAGTTGGGATCAAGATTGCTGTTGCTAAGCAATAGGGTCATAAAACATGATGTTACACGAGTACATTGCTTAATGAAAGCAATCCTGGCAGTCCAGGTTGCCATTGTAATCCCAGGCCATGTGGGCTGTTAAGTGAGGAAAGATGGGAATCCCAGGTAAGGAGTGTGGAGGGAGCAGTGCTGCAGGCAGGCACTAGGAAGCATGGCTAATATGGTGGTGGCTATAAGAGAGTCAATGGAGGCCTCAGGTGGGTCACCAGAAACCACAGGAGAGCCAGGGGAGGCATTGGGCAGCTCAGTGGAAGCCAGTGGAGGACTGACAGAGGGCTGACATCTCCACAGAAGCCATAGAATGGCTGACAGAGGCCCCAGGTGGGCTGGCAGACACTGCTGAACAGCTGCTGGAGGCCGTGGAGGGGCAGCGGGGTACTGTGGGCAGTGGCACATTATGGAGTCCAGGAAGGCAGGGAATGGCAGGGTACCAGATCCCTGTATTTATACAAACTCACATTGAAATTTTCACTCTTCTTGTTGCTAGTTTAAACATTTCTTTCTTTTTGGCAGCGTAATATTCCAATTCAGCAAATGTAATTAAATAGCTCTCCAAAGTGGTCACAGACCATCACGCAAGATTATTTTCATGCACTGTAAACTTGCAAGCATTTGTTTTCAGTGATGTTCCTTTAATGTTGACTCCAGCCACCTCTTTCCAGTCTTTCTGGTAAATTAAGAATTTATCTGTGGTAACTTAGGAATTTCTCTATAATGCAGGAAGGAAGTAGTAATTATTTTTAAATTAAAACTGCTAAATATTCACTGCTGTCTCTTTTCAGTATGAAATGTGCTGCTTCTGGGTTAAAACCTATGTATTTATTAATCAATCCACTTGTGAATTCTGTTTTCTTTTTTTCCTTTACCTCTCTACTGTAAATAAATGTTTTTATGTAAAATAGTATATGTTTTTATATTTTGAATAGACCTGACCACCTGGGGAACATAGCCAATCAGGAATCATACAGAAAAAATGTGATTTCATAGCACCATCCTTTGGCTATTTACATATATACATATATACTGGCATATCAGTTGATGTGTACTCAGGGTCCCTCACCTTTCTATCCTGAGTGATTACACGGGCGGGTGGTGGTTGTCAATTTGCCCTTTCTGGCCCCCTGCGCGATTGCTCATGTCTTAGCGCTTGACATGCCAGTAACAGGTCAACATGCCGCTTAATAGAATACTGGTCAGACAGTCAGGCTTCCTTCAGCAGGTGGCTGCCCTTTGTCGAATCCTGGGTGATGACCTCGGCCCCTCCGAAGTTAAATGTATGGTTGTTTTCAGTCATATATGTCCAAACTTGGGACCGGTGTTCATTTTGCCTGACTGCTGACTCATGTTCGTGAATCCTTGTCTGCAGGCGCTTTGCAGTTTCCCCGACATAGTTGCTTGTACAATCATTGCAACTAATCTGGTAAACCACAGATGACATTTCTCCTTTAGGCAAGGATTCTTGTATGCCAGTACAGCTGGAAGCTATGACGATTGAGGACATGGGAGAACGGACCGGACCGACTACAAGATCAAGGACGAGACAGCAAACTGTGTGTGTTTGTGTGTGTATGTGTGTGTGTGTGTATGTATGTATGTGTATATGTATATTTAAACAATCACTTCAGTAGACAATCACTTCAATATGAGCCAGCAGTGTGCTGCAGCTGCCAAAAAAGCCAACACAGTGCTAGGCTGCATTAACAGAGGGATAGAATCAAGATCAAGTGAAGTACTAATACCACTTTACAATGCTTTGGTAAGGCCACACCTGGAATACTGCATCCAGTTTTGGTCACCACGATGTAAAAAAGATGTCGAGACTCTAGAAAGGGTACAGAGAAGAGCAACCAAGATGATTAGGGGGCTGGAGGCTAAAACATATAGGGAACGGTTGCTGGAATTGGGTATGTGTAGTTTAATGAAGAGAAGGGTGAGGGGTGACATGATAGCAGTGTTCCAATATCTCAGGGGCTACCACAAAGAAGAGGGAGTCAAGCTATTCTCCAAAGCACCTGAAAGCAGGACAAGAAGCAACGGATGGAAACTAGTCAAGGAGAGAAGCAACCTAGAACTAAGGAGAAACTTCCTGACAGTTAGAACAATTAACCAGTGGAACAACCTGCCTCCAGAGGTGGTGAATGCTCCAACACTGGAGGTTTTTAAGAAGAGACTGGACAGCCATTTGCCTGAAATGGTATAGGGTTTCCTGCCTGAGCAGGGGGTTGGACTAGATGACCTCCAAGGTCCCTTCCAACTTTATATTATTATTATTATTATTATTATTATTATTATTATTATTATTATTATTATTATTATTATTATTATTATTATTATTATTATTATACCTTTAAACTACTAATAGCTGAAGCTTTCAGGGTGGTATATAATAAAACAGTTAAAACATATCTGATCAAATAAAATACTATATAATTCAAATACATCTCAATACAAATACATACTGATGGTTGTCAAAAATCTAAAACAATATGAATTATAGTGCAATTTTAAAAAGCTGAGAAAATAAAATAATAAAATAAAAAGATCTTCACCTGCCACCAAAAGGATGGTAATGAGCCTCTCTGCAGAGGGTATTCCATTTATTCATTGGCTGCCACCACAAAAATGCTCTGTTACTTTTGTCAGGGAATCCAGAGGCCTCTTTCTTACTTCATCTTCTGGATGAAAAAAAAAAATCAATCGTCTCACATCCTCTTACTTTTAATATTTGTATTCCACAGCGCTTTTAAAATTAATAGTTCAAAGTTCATTTGGGGTTTATCAGCACTGTTTCTAGGACATATTAATATTAATATCGATAGCTTTATTTGTTTCTTTTGAATGGTGTATAAATATGGTTTATTTCTCTGTGTCTTATTGATGGCTGACTTGTCTAAATGCTAAGCTTCCAAGAATCCCCTTACATTTTTGGATTTAGCTTGGCCTGTCGTTTATAGTTCCCCAGTTGAAACTATGGCTGAATCTGTCCATATTTTGTGAGATTAAGGAGTTTTTGAACATGTTGTCTGTCTGCTAGTTGGTATTTACGGATGGACTCTGGGAGTCTTCTGCCCATTGCAGTCCTCACGGTGAATGTAGATGTTTTATTATTGTTTTTATCTTTAGCCACAATGTGAATTTTGTAACAAAATGTTCAACATCCAAACATCAGGCAACGTGATGTCCCGTTGCCTGGAGGCGGTTCGGGTCTGGATGGGTAGGAACAGACTTCAACTCAACCCCGACAAGACTGAGTGGCTTTGCATATCTTCATCCCGGGTCTATTCGGACATTCCACCTCTTGCTATGGGGGGTGAACTATTACCCCCTGTAGATAGGGCTCGCAACTTGGGAGTCCTCCTAGATTCACGGCTCACCTTGGAAGACCATATAGGAGCTGTGACTAGGGGGGCTTTCGCCCAGGTTCGCCTGGTGCGCCAGTTGCGGCCCTATCTTAACCGGGATGATTTATGCACGGTCACTCATGCGCTCGTGGCCTCTCGTCTGGACTACTGCAACGCTCTCTACATGGGGCTGCCCTTGAGGACCACCCGGAAGCTCCAACTGGTACAGAATGCAGCCGCGAGAGTTGTGTTGGGAGTCTCCCGATACTCCCACGTTACACCTTTGCTCCGTGAGCTGCATTGGTTGCCAGTTGCCTTCCGGGTGAGATTCAAGGTACTGGTAATGGTGTTCAAAGCCCTTCATGGCATGGGGCCGGAGTACCTTAGGGAACATCTGCTGCCGGCATCAAGCTCCCTGCGCCCTGTGCGTTCCCACAGAGAGGGCCTCCTCAGGGTGCCACCGATCAGAGAATGTCGATTGGTGGCGCCCAGGGGGAGATCCTTCTCTGTGGGCGCTCCGGAGCTGTGGAATCAGTTGCCGGTAGAGCTCCGGATGGCGCCCGATCTTCGCTCCTTTCGTCGCGATCTCAAGACGTTTTTGTTTGTACAAGCCGGCCTAGCCTGATGGGGATTGGTGGGGTTTTTATTTTTTTGTACTCTTAATTTTATTTTTGGGGTTTTATTATTGTATTAATTGTTTTAACTTGGGCAATTATTTAATCTCTTTTTAATGTTTGTACTTTGTATTTGACTTTTGCCCTGTGAACCGCCCTGAGTCCTCAGGGAGAAGGGCGGTATATAAATATTATTAAATTAAATTAAATTAAATTGAGAGGGAACTTACAAGAACATTATTTTTTTCTGGAAGATCCATGGTGTACAGCCGGAATTGATGTCTGGGATAAAGCATAGCCCCATTTGATCCCATTCTTATTTTTGTTTTATGCAGTTCTAGCATGCATTCATTAGACTTACGTGTTGCAATGCAGAGCTTTGCTATTTTCTGCCATGTACATTCTTCAAGGGACATATGCCTGTTTCTCAGCTTTGCTTGGAAACTCTGAAGCTACCATTTTATTCCTAAGCTCTTTCCTTTTTCCAGGACATTTTTCAGTCCTGGAAAGGCCCAGTTTGGCCTTTAGCCCTGAGTTTCCTGATTACCGGTATCTCTCATACAAGTCTAGCCAAGCTCAGCTGACTTGTGTCACAGAGGCAGGCAGGCCATTTTTACTGACATGACAACAAGACTGCCCCCTCTCCCCCACTTTCAGGTTTCAGATCTCAAAAAGATAGGACAAAAAAGGCATTAGTTGTTGATGCTATGCAGATATTATAACAGCCAGTCATAATTAATTGCTGAAATGCTGTAGGAGGTTTTTAGTTTTTTAAAGCGCACCATCTTCGCCCCTGAAAAATGTTCTTGTTTAAGCTTTTTTGAGTTACATCTAAAATTAGTGTTGAATATAAATGTATAAGCCTATGTGTTGAAATGGTTTGCTCTGGCAAATTTGGGCTTTCTCCTTTTCCTTAAATTTACAATGTTTTAAACAGTGAAGGGGAAGGCTGCAGGCCAACGCCTGTTACTGTGTAATAACACAGTCAGATTCTTAGCGGTGTTTGACTTAAATGAGTAGCATCCCATCCCTTTTACATCTGAGCTGACACATGGTTCTTATAAACTGCAGCCTTCATACAATGGTGATTCTTGCTGAATTTTGCAGAACAGGTAGGATTTTTTCCAAACTTCTTTCATGAAGAGATAGAACATAATAGTTTGCACTTTCAACAATATATATTTTAATAAAGCATATATATTGTTTTGGACTGCTCCATTGTAGTATAACATTTTCTGCTTTGTTTCTGTTTTCTAAATTCCTGATAGTTGGGGATTTTGCTGCATTTTCAAACTGCATTTATTAAATAATTTTATTTTAAATAAACTTAATGTTTCAAAAACACTGTGCTGTTTTGGAACTTACAATTGCAGTATGAATCTTTGCTGCTGTTCTATACTTCCTTACTATTTAATATACCATATTATTATTGCTGTTAAGAAATATTTATATATTTATTCAATGTATTTCACATTAATTTTTGCAAATTACACTTGTAAATCATAACATGCAAATAATCTCATGGAAGATCTTTAGTTTAAAAATCAAACTAAAAAATAATTTACACTGCTAATTTATAGTATTATATTTCAAAAATAGGGATGCGGTGGCTCAGTGGGTTAGGACGCTGAGCTTGTCGATCAGAAGATCGGCAGTTTGGCGAGTCGAATCCCGAGTGCCACATAGCAGAGTGAGCGCCTGTTACTCATCCCAGCTTCTGCCAACCTAGCAGTTCGAAAACACGTAAACATGCAAGTAGAAAAATAGGGACCACTACGGCAGAAAGGTAACAGCGTTCTGTGCGCCTTTGGCATCTAGTCATGCCGGCCACATGACCACGGAGACGTCCTCGGACAAGTGCTGGCTCTTCGGCTGTGAAACGGAGATGAGCACCGGCCCCTAGAGTTGGAAACGACTAGCACGCTTGTGCGGGGGAACCTTTACCTTTATTTGAAAAATATGAGTGATTGATAAGTGTATGAATCATTCATAACTTTTTCAATCATGCCACCTTCATTGTTTTCATGAAATCAATTCTTTTCTTGGAAACTGTTTTAATTGATAATAAATACATATATATTAATATAAATAAAACAATAATTTAGATGGAAGCATAATGCTGTAAATAGTATACATTCCATTTTCTATGGCTCTACTCTGAGTTCTTTGCCATTCATATTGGAGTTTCTATAGATTTCAGATGGCATATATTGTATTTTCACTTCAAAAGTAACAACTCTGAACTGTACTTTTACTTCTTACAACTGCATGTTTATTTAAGCTGCCTTCCAATTGCATCATACCGCTGGAATACTCTTTAATTTCCACATAGCAAAGTGGGCCATATTCCACTAGGGAATTGGTCAACGTAAGCATCTGCTTGAAAATAGAAGTAATTACTTCCACATGTTAGTAACTGCACCATGGTGATTTCTTTAAGCTCCACTTCAAATAATTTTCAGTTCAGCATATTTTCTGGGCCACAAGTGTCATTTGGTTAACATTTAAGATGGCCTCACTGAAATGTAATCTGGATTAAATAAAAATATAAAACAAACCTTGAGAGTTTATAATTGTAGTTCATAGAGGTTTAGGACAGTATAGATGTTTTGATATGATGTGTACATTATGATGCACATTTATATGTTCAGCTAAAATGTGATGTATTTATGTATAACACAGTACAGTGGAAAACTGCCTCTATATTGTTGAACAATGTTTTTGTACAGGTAGTCCTCAGCTTACAACAGTTTGTTTAGTGACCGTTCAAAGTTACAATGGCAATAAAAAATGTGACTTATGACTATTTTTCATACTTACAACCTTTGTAGCAACCCCATGATCATGTGTTCAAAATTCAGATGCTTGGCAACTGGTACATATTTATGACCATTGCTGTGTCAAGGTCATGTGATCCCCTTTTGTGACCTTCTAACAAGCAAAGTTAATGGGAGATACAGATTCACTTAACAGCTGGGTTACTAGCTTATCAACTGCAGTGATTCACTTAACAACTGTGGCAAGAAAGATCGTAAAATGGGGCAAAACTCACTTAACAAGTGTCTCACTTAACAACAGAAATTTTGGGCTCAATTGTGGTCATACGTCAAGGTCTACCTGTATAACACAAGTGTCCAGATGACTTGGTTGTTACTTTAAGTCAACCTACTCAATCGGTTTTAGAATTATTGGATGTGATAATACAATATGGACAGGTTTCTGGATTTAAAGTTAATAAGCAAAAAACTAAAATATTAACAAAAAATATGACCATAAAACAAAGAGAAGCGTTAGAAAAATCAACAGGATTTGAAATAGTAAAAAAGGTTAAATACTTGGGGGTATATATCACAGCATCGAATGTGAAATTATATAAAAACAATTATTTATTTATTTATTTATTTATTTTAAATTTTTTTTTCCGGCCCCAAAGATGGCGGACGTGCTGGGGAGAGCTCCGTAAGCCCCCAACGGTAAGGCGCCCCCCAGGAGCCCCCAGGGATGTCTCTGGACCCCTGTGGTGGGGTCAGAGACTTGGGCTATTGAGTTGGGCAATGTGCCGCCCGCTGCCCCCCCGGACCAGCTGTAGGGGCGCCGGGCCATCTCCGGCCCGCCCCCTGGGCCGTTGGCGGCCGTTGTGAGTGGGTACCAGCGTCCCCTCGGCCTGCCCTTGAAGAATCGCCGCAGCGGAACCGGCCCCTGAACAAACTGCCGCAGATCAGCTGTGCGGCGGAATCGGCCCCTGAACAAAGCGCCGATCAGCTGTGCGG
This sequence comes from Vipera berus, assembly GCF_964194415.1. NCBI lineage: Eukaryota > Metazoa > Chordata > Lepidosauria > Squamata > Viperidae > Vipera > Vipera berus. The sequence continues at coordinate 97,513,036 of NC_138202.1, forward strand.
CGGAATCGGCCCTTGAACAGATCGCCGCAGATCAGCTGTGCGGCGGAATCGGCCCCCTGAACAAAGCGCCGATCAGCTGTGCGGCGGAATTGGCCCCTGAACAAAGCGCCAATCAGCTGTGCGGCGGAATCGGCCCCCTGAACAAAGCGCCGATCAGGTGTGCGGCGGAATCGGCCCCTGAACAAAGCGCCGATCAGCTGTGCAGTGGAATCGGCCCTTGAACGTATCGCCGCGGATCAGCTGTGCGGCGGAATCGGCCATTAACAATTCACCGCAGATCAGCTGTGCGGCGGAATCGATCTTGAACATATTGCCGCGGATCAGCTGCGCGGAGGAAGCGGCCCTTAACAAATCGCCGCAGATCAGCTGGGAATCGGCCCTAACAATTCACCGCAGATCAGCTGTGCGGCTGAATCGGCGCGGATCAGCTGTATGGCGGAAACGGCGGCAGCGAGGGCAAAGGCGTCGGTGACAGCTTCTCCGGCCCCCGATCGAGCCGCGGGCCAGCTGATCAGTGAAGACACCATCGACGACGATGGCGACGGCGGCAACATCGACAACAGCATCCCCGAGCTCCTGGGACGCGGCATGGTCCGCCTTCTTCGAGGCGCGTGGAACGGAGGCAGCGACATGGGACTCCCGTACCTCTGGGAGGCCGAGCTCTGGACGGTCCCTAACCAACAGGGGCCTATGGAGCTGCGGCCCCGGTCGACCACTTTTTACCACGAACCTTCGACGGTAGCATTAATAGACGCGGCGTGGCCTCTCCGGCCCGCACCCTGGGAGCCGACGGTGTCTCCGTGCCGATCCTCAACCAAAAAGATGCCACGATCCAGCTGATCAGTGGAGACAGCAGCGACTGGACCACCGAAGCCGTCATCACCTTGCCTCTACCAACTCTCAACCTCCCTGCCCACCCTCTCCCCACAGGACATGACGGGCCTGGGTGCAAGCCATGGTGGCAGAGTGGCTTGACCTTACACCTGCAGCCCCATAGAGGTGAGAGCTCTATGGGGTATGCTTCACCCAGAGTGGGTTCTGGACCACCCCCGGAAACAGAGTCACAACCCATCGTGAGAGGATGGGGAGTGGCCTGCTTCTGGGGTTCACCCAGCCAAGTGGCAGTGGCTGGGTGATGGTCAGATACCCACCCACCCGACTCGACCCTCCTGCCAATTCTCCATCCAGGGGGCTGCCTTCCCAAAAACCCTTGTAACTCTATGCTACTCCAGTATTCCAGCACAGACCTACACGCCCTCAGAGGTTCCCCCCTCTCCTGGGTGCGACCCGCCTATACTACATCCAATCTCGATGACGGGCCAGACCATTGGGCCTCTGAGAGATGGCCGGGCAGGGTCAGGGGCCTCCAGCATAAGTCCAACAAGAGGCCCCTGGTTAAGTTCCTAGTTAAGTTCTTTGTCGGGTTAGGGAGGGGGGCGGGAAAAGACTATGGTTGTTCGGTGAAGGGGGGCCTTCCAACTACCATAGCGCAGGCCGGGCCTACGACCGTTCACGAAGGTGAGGAACGTGGGCCAGTCGCCGACAAAGCCCAGTGGCGAGCTGACGAACAACCAATTCCCAGGATGGTGGGGAACGGCAGAAGGTGCACAAGCAGAGGGCCGTATCGACACCGGGAGGGTCATCTCCGCTCTGTACAAGCGGTGAGACGCTCCGACCCTCTGTACTTCCCCCGAGGACCCGGGAGCGAAGATGTGCAGCCTCCTAAGCTCAGGCTGGTCTACCTAAATGCCAGGTCCGTTGCTAACAAGGCTCACCTTGTTCGTGACCTAGTGGAGAGCGAGCATGCGGACCTGGCTTGCATCACGGAAACCTGGCTGGGCCCAGAGGGTGGTGTTCCTCTGGTTGACCTCTGCCCGCCAGGTTTCCAGGTGCTGCACCAGCCTCGGGCTCATGGGAGGGGCGGGGGAGTGGCAGTTATCATCAGGGAATCCCTTAGCCCGCGAGAGACCACAGTCCCTCAGATGGTCGGGTGTGAGTCTCTCCTACTGAGATACGGCCCAGGGGCGCAGTTGGGCCTGCTGCTGGCGTACCTACCACCTAATCGTGCAGCGGCGGCCCTGCCCGAGCTACTCGATGCCCTCTCAGGGTTGGTGGTTGAATTCCCAAGACTTATGGTCTTGGGCGACTTTAATCTACCGTCCCTGGGAGGATCGTCCGAACTGGCTCGGGAGTTCATGGCTTCCATGGCGGCCATGGACCTGTCGCAAATAATTTCTGGACCGACTCATGAGAGAGGCCACACCCCAGACTTGGTGTTCTTGTCTGGACGGTGGCGTGATGATATCGGTGGGGGTACCACAACTGTTACACCCCTGTCATGGACCGATCACCACCTCCTGCGGCTAGACTTCCCCCTTGCCACCCCCCACCGTGGGTGCACGGTGCCAGTCAGATGGTACCGCCCTAGGCGCCTAATGGACCCTGATAAGTTCCAGGCAGCGCTTAGGGACACGCATGCACTCCCTGCTCACAGCTCGGCGGATGCCTTAGTGGAAGCCTGGGAAAAGGCAGCCATGGAGGCTCTGGACCAAGTTGTACCCTTGCGGCCTCTGACCCGGCGCAGATCCCAGCGAGCCCCATGGTTCACCGAGGAGCTCCGGGAGATGAAGCGTCGGAGACGGGGCCTTGAGAGCCGTTGGAGATCCAGTCGATCCGAATCCGACCGATTGCGACTAAGAATCCTCACCAGGTCTTATCTCGCTGCGATAAGGGTGGCAAAATCCAACTATTTTTCCACCCTCATCGCGTCCGCAGATAATCGCCCGGCTGCCTTGTTCAGGGTGACTCGCTCCCTATTAAACCAAGAGGTGAGGGAAGAACCCTTGCAGGGTCGAGCCGAGGAATTCGGTCAATATCTGCTGGATAAAATTGCTCGGATTCGAACTGGCCTGGACTCCAACTGGGCTGAGATGGAAGAACAAGACATGGACAGTCTTGTCGACGTCATCTGGGAAGAATTTGATCCTGTAACTCCTAAGGAAGTGGACAGGATTATGAGAAGGTTGAGCTCCTCCACATGCTTACTGGACCCGTGCCCTTCCTGGCTGGCCTATGCAGCTCGAGAGGGGACACGAGGCTGGTTCCTAGCGGTCATCTCTGCTTCTCTGAGTGAGGGTCACTTCCCCACCGCCTTGAAGGAGGCGGTGGTGAGACCTCTCCTCAAGAAGCCCACCTTGGACCCATCCTCTTTGAATAACTTTCGTCCAGTCTCCAATCTTCGCTTCCTTGCGAAGGTTGTTGAGAGCGTGGTGGCGCACCAACTTCCTCAGATCCTGGATGAAGCGGTTTATCTAGACCCGTACCAATCGGGTTTCAGGCCGGGCTACAGCACGGAGACGGCATTGGTCGCTCTGATGAATGATCTCTGGAGAGCCCGGGACAGGGGCCATTCCTCTGTCCTAGTCTTATTAGACCTCTCGGCGGCTTTCGATACCATCGACCATGGTATCTTGCTGCGACGCCTCAGGGGACTGGGAGTGGGAGGCACGGTTCTGCGTTGGTTCTCCTCCTTTCTCCAGGGTCGCTCGCAGTCGGTGCTGACAGGGGGACAGAGGTCGACCCCGAGGCCTCTCGCTTGCGGAGTCCCTCAGGGGTCGGTCCTCTCGCCTCTCCTGTTCAACATCTACATGAAACCGCTGGGTGAGATCATTCGCAGTTTTGGAGTAGGGTACCATCAGTATGCTGATGACACCCAGCTTTTTATCTCAACTCCAAACAATATCAGTGATGCCCTAGACGTGATGTCCCGCTGCCTGAAAGCGGTCCGGGAATGGATGGGGAGGAACAGGCTTCAACTGAACCCGGACAAGACTGAATGGCTGTACGTTCCGGCAAGCCAGGATATTCAGAACGTCCCATTGCTTAACATCGGGGACAAGTTACTACCCCCTGTTGATAGGGCCCGCAACCTGGGTGTCCTCCTAGACTCGCAGCTCTCCCTAGAAGACCACATAGGAGCTGTGACCAAGGGGGCCTTCTCCCGGGTTCGACTAGTTTGCCAACTACGGCCTTATCTGGACCTGGATTCCTTACGTACAGTCACCCATGCCCTTGTGACCTCTCGCCTAGACTATTGTAACGCTCTCTACATGGGGCTGCCCTTGAGATCCACTCGGAAGCTTCAACTGGTGCAAAGTGCAGCGGCACGGACACTCTTGGGAGCCTCCCGATACTCCCATATCACACCTCTCCTCTGTGCGCTGCACTGGCTTCCGGTTGCCTTCCGTGTGAAGTTCAAGGTGCTAACAATGACATACAAAGCCCTACATGGCATGGGTCCGGACTACCTACGGGAGCACCTTCTGCCAATGTCAGCACCCCACCGTCCTGTGCGCTCCCACAGAGAGGGCCTCCTCAGGGTGCCACCGCTCAAGGAATGTCGGCTGGTGGCCCCCAGGGGGAGGGCATTCTCAGTGGGTGCGCCAGCCCTCTGGAACAGCTTACCAACCGAAATCCGGATGGCCCCCGACCTCCGTACCTTCCGACGCGACTTAAAAACTTTCTTGTTCCAGCAGTCCGGCCTGGCATGATAGCGTTAATTGGGGACCCAGTTTGTTTTCACTATTGTTTTATTATTTTTATTGTTCATCTGTATACCTTCCTTCCTCTGTACACCGCCCCGAGTCCCTCGGGAGAAGGGCGGTTTATAAAAACTAATAAATAAAATAAATAAATAAATAAATAATTCCATTTATATCCCGCCCTTCTCCGAAGACTCAAAAGTACAAAAGGAGATTGATAGTTGAAAAAAATTACAATTGTCTTGGTTGGGGAGAATAGCAGCCGTGAAGATGAATGTCTTACCAAAATTTTTATTTTTGTTCCAAATGATACCAATACTTAAGAAAGATGCAAATTTAAATGAGTGGCAAAAAGGTATTAATAAATTTATCTGGGCAGGGAAAAGACCGAGAGTAAAGCTTAAAATAATGCAAGATGCACGTGAGAGAGGGGGTTTGAAGATGCCCAATTTGAGATTATATTATGATGCAGTTGTGTTATCAACAATTAGTGATTGGTTCAATTTAACAGATGAAAGAATATTGAATATTGAGGGGTATGATTTATTGTATGGATGGCATGCGTATTTATTTTATGACAAAAAGGTGGATAATATTTTTAAGACTCATATTTTAAGGAACGCTTTGTTCCGAGTTTGGAAAAAGTACCAATATATATTAAATAATAAAATACCTATATGGGCAATACCTAGACATGCAATAGGAAATATAAATGTGGAGCAGAAACAAGATGTGATTACTTATAAAGAACTTCTTAGGATGGAAGGGAATATTTTGAAACTGAAACCTTTAAATGTTTTAAAGGAAGAAAAGATAGTACAGACTTGGTTTCAGTTTATACAATTACAAGCTAGATGGAAAGAAGATCAGAAAATTGGTATAATAAAAGTTGATGAAAATTTGATAAAGCAAATTAGAGATCAAAGTCAATCGCATATAAAAAGGTTATATAATGCTCTTATAGAGATTGATTCAGAATCAGAGTTAGTTAAAGATTGTATGATAAAATGGGCTCAGAATATTCAAGAGCCCATAATGATGGATACTTGGGGAAAAAATTGGGTTAGAAATGTAAAATTTACACAAGCACAAAACTTAAGAGAGAATTTTATAAGATGTTTTATAGATGTCATTTAGATCCTAAAAAGTTAGCATGTGTGTATCCAAATCAGCCACCTAAGTGTTGGAGATGTGGTAGTGAAGAGGCAACTTATTATCATATATGGTGGACATGTAAAAATGTTAAAGCCTTTTGGATAAAAATATGGTGGATTTTTCAGAAAGTTTTTAAGAAAAAAATAAGATTTACTCCGCAGCTATTCTTATTGGGGATTATTTCGGATAGTACTGTTATAGAAACTAAATTAATGTTACACTTAATAACGGCAGCCAGACTGTTGGTGGCGCAACATTGGAAGAAAGAAGATTTACCTACAATAGAACAATGGATACTTAAAGTAATGGACATAGCTGAAATGGCAAAAGTTTCAGCATATTTGAAAGAACAGTCACAAGAAAAATATATTTTGGAATGGAAAAGATGGATTGACTATATTCAAAACAAATATGGGACTAAAAAGTTTCAAATAGCATATGAATAATTCTTAACAATTATAGAAGTGTTATTATAATTACTTTAGTTTTGTTATAAGGGAGTTAAAGGGTGGAAGGTTTGTTATTGTTGTAATAGATATTTAGCATATGTTTGCATAAGATTGCTATATGTAATACCCTGTATTCTGCTTTGGGAAGTCTGGGGGGGAGGGAAGGGGGGAGGGTTGATGGGGAGAGGGGGGGTTATTATTAAAATTTTGTAAAACTTTTCAATTAAAAAAAAAGTGTCAAAATTGCCGCATCATGTGACATGTCATGACGTATCATGACTTTTTTTGCATTGCTGGAACTGGGGTGGGTGTGGCCTCAGCATGATGCAACCGGCCCATGGGCCGGTAGTTTGACACTCCTACTTGTATAACATTCTAAAATGTGTTCAAATGCCTCATGTCTACTTCTGTGACATTTTTCTGCATGCCTTTCAGATCTGATCTTGATGTTAAAAGTCCTCGATTTATATCTCGTAAACATATTCAGCATGGGTGTCAAACTCGCCGTGTCACATGACATGTCACGATGTATCGCGACATTTTTCACATTGCTGGAGCAGGGGTGGGCAAGGCCTCTGCATGATGCAACCGGCCCTCAAGCCGGCAGTTTGACACCCCTGATCTACAGTAATTAGTAGATACTATCAGTTTGCTGATATCACATAGAATATTCCTCCGGTTTTTGTTTTGTTATGGCTTTGTTGTGGTCCTGTTTCCTGGGATTTCTTCCATATGCTTCAGCTAAGGGTTTTTTGTTTTTGTTTTTTGGAGCTCATCTTTGTATTTTCCAGTTCCCTGGTGTGATTTCCTGAGATGTTAATGAGAAAGTTGGCAGGGGTCATGCAATAGTTATGTTTCTGAATTTACTCAACTAGCATAAATTGGTTGCAGTGCCATTCTTTTAACAGTTTCACTTTGTATTTTTGCATAGATTATAATCTCTACTATTTGGCTCAGGCAGAACCTTTAGAAAACTTCAACCTTCTTCAAATCATTTTGAAAGTAAGGTCCTTGACTTTACGCATTGATAATCGATTATTGATAACTGTACATTTTGGCAGCACCTTATGCTGGGTTTTCTCTAGAAAACACCTTTCTGAAGGCTAAAGCAGCCTGGCCAATTTGGTTGTTGATATTGTCTGTGGCAACTATTTTATATTCTTGCATAATTTGGCCAATGTATGTAAATCGCTCAAGTGAGCTTCATCAAAGGGTGCGGTTGTCTAGGAATCATTGGTTGTGAATACCTTGGTCTTGTCAATATTGATGGTTAGATATAAGCAGGAGTTTTTATATTAAGCATGATTTCGTAGGCATATCTTTCTTTCATTGGCTGCAAAATAACATTTAATCTGTGATGAAGTCATCTTGTCCAAATATGACACCATCCTAGAAAGTAGACTTCCACTTTACTGCATTGATCGTAGTGTTGAATCCCAAGACAGAGCAATCCCATCTTGCCTTTCACCAATATATACAGGGAAGCCTTTGGACATTTTGTCATTACCAGGAACTTTGTCATCCTTCATACATTGTATAAGTGGAGCAAGGGGCATATTGTTTTAGCAGGAACACCTTCTGGAGTAGCACCATTTATACCATTGCCAATGGATACTGTCAAATGCTCCTGCAAAATCAGTAAACACAAGAATAAGTCTGTATATTGATGTATTTCATGAACAACTGACATTGTATTTTGGTCACAGCATCTTCTTCCAGGCGAGAAAACGTCCTGTAATTCTTGGATAGTTGTTCTCACCTTTTATGAAGCCTTTGTTGAATTACAATTGACTCCAAGTTAATCCTGCAATAATTATCTCTTTCTTGACAATTAAAACTATTCCAGAAATTTGATATTTCCTTAGACTACCAGACTATTTGAAGAAGTGGAATCAACAACTTTTGTCTATCGCTGCTATCTTTAGCATTCTCTATTTCCTTCATTTTTAATAGGTGTTGCCTTCATGCAAAAAAGTTGTTTATTGACTGTAACACAAGATAGAAATTACTTGTGCTTCATTTATTTGAAATGTTCACTATTAGGCCTCTTTTCATTTTAGGGCAAATTTCTAGTTCCAGTGCTAGTAATCATTTACTCATGGAATGTAAAAATTGAAGAGGACCTTGGCGATCATGTGGTCCAAACCTCTGCCCAGGGCAGAAACCTGCCACTGTAGCATTACTGACGTGATCATTTCTATTTAAGCACTTTCTGTGAAGGAGAGTCCACCACTATTTTATTTTTGAACAACTGAGGAAATTAGGACATTTTCTCTGACTTCCAACTGAAAAAACATTTTTCCTTATAATTTAACCCATTGTTTCTTGTCATGTCTTTTACAGCATCTGTGAATAAAATTACTCAGCTGATTTGATTTTGATGCCATTTGCAAAGGGTTTTTTAGTGTTTATTTAGTGCTCCCTTGCCGATATTAATGTTCATTTTTCCAGCTTCCAGAAAAGATGGGGTTAGAGAGCTAGCTGTGAGAAAAATGAGACATGACGCTATTAGAAATAGTATCTCCATATATTGTCATGTGACTTTCTGGAATCCTTAATGCTTATTTATCTTCTGGTTCTTTTTAAGATTGTTCCACCCAACAATTTGTGGGAATTTTAGACTAGAACAATCCCACTCACAAAAAAAACCCCAGGATTAATTTGTAGAGTGGGGATGGTTTATAGATTTCAGTGGATCTTTCTGGGGAATTTTTACTTTAACTGTCACTACCAGCCATCTGAGTTAAAATGGATGCCCTCCCTCACTTGGCCACAGGTACATTTGTTGCAGTTTCTAATATACAGAATTCCTTTGTATTTGTATTTGTGAAATATGCCCTATCTAGTCATCTTTGTGGGAAGAAAGAGGGGAAAAGGGCAAACATTTTCCCCAGCTGCTATTTCCTCCTTAAAAATCCAATCTCTCGGACTTCCGGTGGCTCCGCGGCGACGGAGACAGCCTTCCCGGGCTGCCCGCGGCTCAGCTGTTGTTTTTTCGCCCGAAACAGCGCTGATCAGCTGTTCGGGCGAATTTGAAGCCCCCTCCTCGGGAGAAGAGGAGGGGGCGAGCTCCCAGGTAGGGGTAGAGTTCTCCAGGGCCGCCTGAGCTTATGGCTTGGGCGACTGAAGGATTGAACTCCCCCGTAGCCTGGGCTGCTCCCAGCTGGCCGGCGCTTCTGCTCCTGATTTCTTGGAGCAGAGCCAGGCGTCTGCGACCACCCCTGCCTGAAGGAATGACTATGGATTAAAGGAGCAGGCAGAGCGATACAAGAGGAAAAGGTATATTTTACTCTCCAGCTTGATGGACTTTTTTGAATTATAAATCTGAAGTGAAAGTGCGTCACATTTGGTAAAAGATGGCGGCTAAACCACCCCCTAAAACTCTTCGGAGTGCTGGAACTTCTCCTGTGCAACAATCATTACTGCAGGCGCTGCATCCTCCTGATGTATTGACATCAAAGGACTTACAAGATGCTCTTGAAAAACACGCCCAGGTAATTTTGGAATCAATTAATCATAGATTTGTACAGATGGAGGAGAAATTGGAGAAATTGGAGGAGAGAATGGAGGAGAGGATGGAACAGAAGTTCAGAGTGATGAAGGCAGACATCTTGTCTTCAGTGTGTAAAGTGGCTCGCTGTGTGGAAGAATTGGAGGAAAAGCTAGAAGATTTGACTCAAAAGAATGCTATATTAGAAGCAAAAGTATTGGAGAATGAAGATAAAGTGGAAAAGGAACTGAGTCTTGCTCAATATTACCAGATGCAGTTTGCCATTAGAGTTAGAGGCTTAAAGGAGAATACCAAGGAAGATTTAAAGCAGCTGGTTTCTGAGGCTTTTGAAGTAGTGTTGAAACAGCCAGCATCTGAAATAAAAGGAGGCATGGATAAAGTGTTTCGTGTGAATTCATGGATTGCTAGACAGAGAAAGTTGCCTAGAGATGTGGTGGTTTACTTTGCAAAAAGGGAAACTAGAGATGAAGTTATACGAGCTGCTTATGATACTAAAGTTGTGATTGCTAATCAAGAAGTCTTGGTCTTAAAAGAAATTCCTCCAAAGATTTTAAGGAGAAGGAAGGATTTTACATTTCTTGTGCAAGAGCTAAAGCAACGAGATATAAGGTTCAGATGGGAGATCCCAGCTGGGTTGATGGTGACGCACGAAGGTAAAAGGTACCGTCTGGTTACTGTGATGCAAGCGCGTGATTTCTACAATAATGTTTTAAATGCAACGCCATTAACACCTTTGGAAGCTGAAAAGGGATCTGGAGAAGGAGTGCATAAAGAGGTCGAAGGTGGTCAGATAGAAGACAACGGTGTTGGAAGAGATCAAGATACAACTTCGTCGGATGATTCTATAGAACAGAGGGTGACGCGTGCTGCTGCAAAACGATCTAAGAAGAGAAAATAGCAGGATTTGCAGAAGTCTATGGAATTTCTACGACGTATTCATAGTCAAGTATGGGAGGGGGGAAAAGATTTGGGTGTAGACGCAATATATTTTTTATATGTGGTGGTTTTGTGGAAAGGGTGAGTTTTTTTTTTTGGATTAAAGTTTGGTGGAATATATAGAAGATTTCCAAATGGAGGTTAAAGTTTTGTTCGCAATTTTTTTTTTTTATTGTTTGGAATAATTATAGATGTGCTGGAAGAGGAACGGCCGATTACAGAAGAGTGGACTTTAAAGTTTTTTGATTTGGTTGAGGTGGCGAAGATTTTGGTTAATTTGAAAGATTATTTGTAAGAACGTTATATCATGGAATGGACAAATTGAATGGGGTCTATTTAGGACAAGTATAGGCTGAGAAGTATTATATAGTATTTGAATAATTCCTCTTTCCTTTTTTTTCTGTTTTTTTTTTTATCTCTTTATATTTTGGGGTTTTTTTTCTTGTTTTTAATGTATATTTAATATTATTAAGGTTTGTTTTATTCTATATAAGCTAGAAAGTGTTTCTTGTTTATCTTAGTTTTTTATATATATTTAATATTGCCAAGGGTTGGTTTATCTTATATAAGCTAGAGAGTGATGGATTTTAGAATTTATAGTTGTTAGTATATGGTTGCTTATGTTTGCCTTTCTTTTTTTTCTTTTTCTTTTTATATATATACCTTGTATTCAGCTCTGGGAGGTCGGGGGGGGGAGGGGGGGAGGTAGGGGGGGGAGGAGGGAGGGAGGGAGGGGGGGAGGTAGGGGGGGAGGAGGGAGGGGGAAGGGGGGTTTTTTTGAAGGAAAATTGTATTTTAAAACTTTTCAATAAAAAAAAAATAAAAAAAAATCCAATCTCTCATATATAATTTTCTAAACCTAAAATAGTAAAACAATTTTGTTCTTTATTCTGGATGAACCCTAGGGGGAAAAACCCTTTATTTTTGGTATTTTTACTCTGTTCTAACAGTTATGACTTATTTTATTTACTGGTACTACATATTTATTTGACTGCGTCCATAATTCAAAACATGCTTAACAAACCATATACCGAATGGTAAATCTCTTGGATAATAAAGTAATTACTGTAGTACATAGTAATAATAATAATAAATCATAAAATACAAGGAGCTGCAAATAGTCAAAATGATTGTGGCAAAAGAAAGCAAAATGGGTACCAATAATAATTGGTATCTTGAGTACAAATCTAAAACATATGGAGCACCACTTGATCACCATTGGCACTGACAAAATCACCGTCAGTCAATTGCAAAACACAGTTTTACTTAGAACAGCTTATATCCTGCAACGGTAGCTTTAACACCATCAAACATGCCTATCCCAGGTTCTTGGGAAGGACTTACTGGGTGGACAAAAATGCCAAATCCAGTCTAAACATCTGACTGTAGGACGAATAATAATAACAACAACAATAACAACAACAACAGTAAAGTAGATGTTGCATATTCATTGTTAAAATCAGAAACAGATGGGTGAAAGACCATTTCTGTTATTTTAGAATTGAATAGCTGGAAAAGTCATGTTCTCTTTTTTCAGGAACTGTTAAGTCGGACGTTGCTAGAAACTCAGAAATTGGATTTAATGGCAGAAGTTTCAGATCTGAAAATCAAACTGGTTGGAATGGAGAAGGAACAAAGCGAGTATGAAGAGAAGCAGAACAAAGCTGAGGTAAGCCTGGTTTATCTTTTCGGTTCCCTAAGCTATGATCAGAATTCTGCACTGATTGCTTTCTACATTATTAAAGCTGACTCCTGCCATATTCCTATGTTGGGGCAAGAAAATTTTTGTAAAGACATAATTTCCAGCAGAGAGGGAGGATGATAATTGTTGTGTAGTGAGTTCTTCGCACAGGAAAGGAGACGAGGCAAGTGAGTTCAACAAAGCTCATGGTTTATTGCTTGCAGAATCTGAACTGAGAATTGGGCTTCAGCTTGCAGCAATTTATAGGCTGGCCCCTAGGTGGCAGCCAATAGGTTTAAAGCAACTCATTGCCGCCTAGGGACAGCCAATAGCAGCACTGGAGACCTGGAGTCTGGGTTGCTGGAGAGCCGTTAGCTGCTCCAGCTTACCAGTGGTGTTACAACTGAGCCCAATACATAACAATAATATTTTCTACATTTTTTAAAGATGTCTTTCATCTTTTTTCTCAGACAAGTTCGAGATCTGGATAGGATCTAGATCTAGATAGATTTATGACAGAGGGAAAGTTAACTAAGTGTGTAAATTCCAAGTTTTTTTTCTTACTTTTTTATTAGTTTGTCAAAATATAAAATACAAAGAAAAATTTAAAAAATATTAGAATATTAGAAAAGGGGGAAGGGAAAAGAAAAAAGATAGTGTGAGCTTGGACTCCGACTGGGCAGTATCTGACCAGGGGGAAGCGATGGGTTTGGCCTATAATATTTGGGAAGAGTTTGATCCTGTGACTCCGGATGAAGTGGACAGGATCATGGGGAAATTAAGTGCCGCCACGTGTTTGTTGGACCCGTGTCCCTCCTGGCTGGTTTATGCGGCTCGGGAGGTTACACGAGACTGGCTCCTGGCAGTTATTAATGCTTCCTTGAGTGAGGGGTGCTTCCCTGCTGCCTTGAAAGAGGTGGTGGTAAGGCCCCTCCTCAAGAAACCTGCCTTGGATCCAGCTATTTTAAATAACTTTCGTCCTGTCTCCAACCTTCGCTTCCTTGCGAAGGTTGTTGAGAGCGTGGTGGCACGGCAGCTCCCTTTGGTCCTGGAGGAAACTGAGTATCTGGATCCATACCAATCGGGTTTCAGGCCCGGGTACAGCACAGAGACGGCATTGGTCGCGCTGGTGGATGATCTCTGGTGGGCCCGAGACAGGGGTTATTCCTCTGTCCTGGTCCTATTAGACCTCTCAGTGGCTTTTGATACCATCGACCATGGTATCTTGCTGCGACTTCTTGAGAGGTTGGGAGTGGGAGGCACCGTTTTACGGTGGTTCTCCTCCTACCTCTCGGGCCGTTCGCAGACGGTGTTGGCAGGAGGGCAGAGGTCAACCCCTAGGCCCCTTAGTTGTGGGGTGCCTCAGGGGTCGGTACTCTCGCCCCTCCTGTTCAACAGCTATATGAAGCCGCTGGGTGAGATCATCCGTGGTTTCGGGGTGAGGTATCATCAATATGCTGATGATACCCAGCTTTTCATCTCCACCCCGAACCAACCCAGCGATGCCCTCGGTGTGATGTCCTGTTGCCTGGAAGCGGTACGGATTTGGATGGGGAAGAACAGGCTCCAGCTCAACCCGGCCAAGACTGAGTGGCTTTACATACCGGCATCTCGACTTGTCCAAGAGGTTCCATGTTTGGTTATGGGAGGAGAGGTGTTACCTCCCGTTGATAGGGCACGCAATTTAGGCGTCCTCCTGGACTCACGACTCAGTTTTGAAGATCCTATTGGAGTCGTGGCCAGGGGGGCATTTGCCCAGGTTCGCTTGGTGCACCAGTTGCGCCCCTATCTGGACCGAGATGCCCTACGTACGGTCACTCATGCACTCGTTACCTCCCGGATAGATTACTGCAATGCTCTCTACATGGGGCTGCCCTTGAAGACCACCCGGAGGCTTTAGCTGGTGCAGAATGCGGCCGCGCGGGTAGTGATGGGAGCATCCCGATACTCCCATATTACACCCCTCCTGCGTGAGCTGCATTGGTTACCGGTTGTCTTCTGGGTGAGATTTAAGGTGCTGGTACTTACCTTTAAAGCCCTACATGGCCTAGGCCCGGGATATTTGCAGGACCATCTGCTGCCGGAAACGACTTCCCATCGCCCAGTGCGCTCACACAGAGAGGGCCTCCTCAGGGTGCCGTCGGCCAGACAATGTCGGCTGGTGACCCCCAGGGGGAAGGCCTTCTCTTTGGGAGCGCCAGCCCTGTGGAACCAACTCCGCCTTGAGCTCTGGATGGCCCCGGATCTCCGGTCCTTTCGCCGCGGCCTTAAAACTTTCCTTTTTCATCAGGCTGACCTGGACTGACGACAGGGTTTTTAAAAATGTTTTTTAATTTTTAATTGTTTAGTTTAACTTATTTATTGGGGCTGTTTATTTAATTTCTTTTAACTTTTGTATTGTTGTTTTTATTGTTGTTAGCCGCCCTGAGTACTTTGGGAGATAGGGCGGCATATAAGTCCCAAAAATAAATAAATAAATAAATAAATAAATAAATAAATAAATAAATAAATAAATAAATAAATAAGAGGGGGGGAAAAGGCACCAACTTCTGACTCTCTTTAGCACAGAAGAAGATAACAACATTACAATCAAGGTGCTGGTGATGACCTATAAAGCCCTAAATGGCTTGGGTCCGGGATATCTGAGGGAACACCTGCTGCCGGCATCAAGTTCCCTTCATCCTGTGCGCTCCCACAGGGAGGGCCTTCTCAGGGTGCCGCCGGCCTTCTCTGTGGGCGCGCCTGCCCTTTGGAATCAGTTACCCGTAGAGCTCAGGACTGCCCCTGATTTTCGTCCGTTCCGCCGGGACCTGAAGACCTGACTCTTTGAGCTTTCCGGCCAGGACTGAGAACTTTTAATTTTTAACTTATTGTAATTGGGTTTTTAATCAGAGTTATAGGGGTTTTAGATTTTTAATCAAGGATAATTTAATCTATTTTAATTGTTATTAACTTTTTGTATTGTAATGTTGTTTTAATTGCCTTGTGAACCACCCTGGGTCCTACAGGAGAAGGGCGGTATATAAGTTCAATAAATAATAATAATAATAATCACAACTTTTTGCTTTTACACAACAGTATGCAGAAACCATTTCTATAACAATAAACCTATCTAATCAACAGAAACAAAATCAAAATTTCATTTTCTTTTTCATTGCAAGTACAAAATCTGGAATCAATTTCAAAATAGAAGCAAGATTAAATATGTTCTCATCTGTGGATAAAAGAATCAGTTTAACCATCTCTGCTTCTCATTGCTGTGGGGAATAATATGTACCTCCATTGACTCATTAATCTTTATCCTAGTTCATATTAAGAAAATCCTATATATAAATTCAATCTCTTTTTGTTTAACCCTGAAGGAAGAAAACACCTTCCTTTTTTTTCTTAACTTCATTTCATGTGGGTTTTTTATGTCAGCATTTTGTTTTACTTATTTATTTTTCACATTTCTGAACTGCTCATTTGCCTCAAGAGAAATTTTTGTAATCGCAATATTGAGTACTCCCCTCTCCCTCCTGTTGGTTTTTTTTTAAATCAATAGAGGATGCAAGAATAGTGAAATTCTCCTGAAGAGAAAACTGCAGATTTTCCTTTTTATCAGAAAAGCAAGTGGAAGGGAAAAGCTGCCAAAATGAATGGGACTCAAGCTATTTTTGTATCTTTGGGGTGGATGCTTAGGAGATGAAATAGATAGATTAAGCCTTGCCAAACAAAAAATCCAAATTGTTGGCCCCATCTATTCTAATGTGATAGTTGGAGTTATATTCAATCTCCCATTGGCCACACATGTTCTAAAAGCTGCATATTTTATACTCCTGATGTAGTTTAAAAATAAAAATTAATATTTTCCTAACCCCAGGCTTTAAGAAAAGCAGATCATTTTAAAAGCATTCTTTTACTCCTATTATTCCTGTCATGTTTTGTCCATTGTATTATCAATTACATAATTCACTATCAAAGGATCTGATCTAGATTAAATGCATACTTGTGTAATCAGTTCTACAGTTCAGTTAGAAAACTTTCCAGTTTGATTTCTACCTTATATAAATAGCATGCACCTTCTTCTATCAGCATTATACTCGGCAATATGCAAATGTATTGCTATCTAAAAGACCATTTCCAAAGCAGTCAGAGAAGTATAACAAGTTTGAACATAATTTTGTATGTCCCTTTGCTGAAGCAATACAGGCAGAATACATTACCTGCATAAATTTATCTCTTATATTGTTTTAAAAAGCCACTTGGAAAGAGTGCTAAGAGATGCAAACAGTGCAGTTTCATCCTTAATCTTAAACCTAAGGAAGTTAATTATTGATTATAGAACACATGGTCTACAAACTGCCCCTTAGTATGTCAGTGAGGACGCTGTCAAGAAGCTTGCATGTCAAGAAGCTTGCTGGTTTTTTTTTCCTGAGGAGATCCTATGGGGCCTCCTATCTTTAATTGTTTCAGCCTGTCCAGTGTGAGCTGGCACAATGGATTAATTGTAGGTCCGCTCCATTAAACACTGTCATCTCTGTGGGCCTAGGAAACAGGCCTTCTGTGTAGCAATGTTACCCTTTGGAATAAAGTCTCCCCTGAAATCCATATAACTCCCACCATGATTTAATTCTGGAAAGCTTTAAGAGCTGGCTATTTACCCAGAACTTTGGATAACCTGGTATTTCTCCATTTGTGATATTATATATTTGTTTCGTTGTTGGATTGCTATCTTGTGATTATCTTCTAATTATTTTTTGTGCCTGTTTTGGTAATTTCTATAATTTGTTTCTCTTTGTATTCTTTTGAATTCTCTTTCTATTCTTTTATTGTTGTCAGCCATCCCAAAATGATTGGAGATGGACGGAATACAAGTTGAATAAAATAAATATTTCTGCTGCAAACCTGAAATTGGGTTTATCTCCCTTGATTTATCTCTGTAATTTCAGTCTAAACACACACAGATAATAGTACTCTGTTGAGAAATAACAGATTTGCTTAAATCAGAGACGTCTCTTTCCCACTCTACTTGAATCTGTTTCCCATTTTAATTCTGAAAAGAAGTGACATAGAAGAAACCAGATGAAACCAATGTAACGGGGGTTTTTTTTCCAAACAGGGGAATAAACAGAAACAGATTGAAAGAAAAGTAGCAGAATCATGTGGCTCTATAGACTCTGTGAAATGGTTCCTATGGCAACAAAATGTCATGAAAAACAAAGCTGTAATTTTTGTACTTAGTTCTCACACAAGAATTGGGTGGTGAAGCCTATGGGTCACCCTGACTGAGAGACAGAAGCAGGGAAGGGTTTAGCATCTGCTTTCAGCTAAGTGAAGGGAACCTGTCAGAATCCCTATCTCTTCTACTTTGAAAATGAATTCCCTTTGCAGAATATATACAAGTAATCCTCAGCTTATAATCATTTGTTTAACAACTGTTCAAAGTTATGTCATTGAAAAAAATGGCTTAAATGACTAGTCCTTGCACTTATGAGCATCAAAGTACCGCCATGATCACATGATCATAATTTGGGTGCTTGACCTACAGCAGGGGTAGGCAACCTCGGCTCTTTTATGACTCGTGGACTTCAACTCCCAGAATTCCTGAGTCAACTGACTCAGGAATTCTGGGAGTTGAAGTCCACGAGTCATAAAAGAGCCGAGGTTGCCTACCCCTGACCTACAGCATGTATTTACCACAGTTATAGTCTCCCAGGTCATGTGGTCACTGTTTGTGCCCCTTCCACCCAGCTTCTGATGAGCAAAGTCAATGGGAAAGCTGGATTTGCCTAATAACCGCGTAATTCACTTAACGGTTGCAGAGATTTACTTAACAACCATGACAATAAAGGTCATAAAATCAAGTATAATTCATTTAACCAGCTTGCTTAGCAATCACAATTCTGGTCCCAGTTGTGGGCTATAAGTTGAAGACTACTTGCATTTCTCTTTCCAGGCAAACTATATGCAGCTGCAGTTTGATTTTGGCTTAGTGAGAATGTTTTCTCTCCAAAATTATGCCTTCAGAATTTCTTCTCAAAACTTAAGGACTTTTTGCAAAATGTTTCCAATTGATACGGCAAGAAAAAAGATCGAGACTTTTAACATTTTCATTCTGGAATATCTTGCCTGGAATTGATTTTCTTATATGAGTTGAAGATACAGTTTTATATGACTACAAAGCTGATCTATGTATACCTATTTATTTATTTGTATCCTGCCTTTAATAGGTAGTCCTTGACTTACGACTACAATTGAGCCCCAAATTTCTATTGTTAAGTGAAATATTTGTCAAGTGAATTTTGCCCCATTTTAAGACCTTTCTTGCCACAGTTATTAAGTGAATCACTGCAGTTCTTAAGTTAATAACACGGTTGTTAAGTGAGTCTGGTTTCCCCATTGACTTTGCTTGTCAGAAGGTCACAAAAGGTGATCGCGTGACCCTGGGACACTGCAACCGTCATAAATGTGAATCAGTTGACAAGCATCTGACTTTTGATCACATGACCATGGTGATGCTGCAGCAGTTGTAAGTGTGAAAAACAGTCATAAGTCACTTTTTTCAGTGCTATTGTAACTTTGAACGGTCACTAAATTAACTGTTGTAAGTCGAGGACTCCTGTATTATTTTTAAAAATAAGTCGTGTCAACCCTAATTTGTGTATAATCATAGAGCCACTCAGAAGCTACAATTTACTTCAGCATAAAGTTAGAGTTGACTTTTTACTGCTTTAATGTTTTATCATTTAAAATTAACTTTTATGTAAAAATAGGTGAGCTGACACCCATCAAAAATAAAAACAAAATACAATGTTGATAGAGCGTTTAATGGTACCTCTGTGGTATGTGTATCATAATCTTAAAAAAGCATAAACTGAGGTTATGGAATGCTAAACCTGATGCAACTGTACCCAAACTTTCTCATCTATCTTGGTTCAATGAACACTGCAAAGGCTATCTGTGCTTCTATTTTCATTTGGGAAATAGCTTTATATTTTGAGATATTATTTTCAGCTGTTCTTTCAGAGGATGTTTTCAATGTCTGTGTTGTTGAATCTTTGTGATTTAAAAAGAACTCTGGATGTTTGTAAGATATTCTTTCGATTCATTATTTCTGAATGAGATCTACTCGGCATTAAAAAGAAAAATATTGGTAGATCATGATGGATATGATACTTGCATTTATAATTGATTTTTAAGAGCTATTTATAATTGATTTTTAAGAGCTATTTATAATTGATTTTTAAGAGCTATTTATAATTGATTTTTAAGAGCTATCAGGGTTCTCTCAGAACAGTAGCAGTATCTGGCTGTTCTTAGTTGGCTCTGAATAAGCAGTCAAAGCTGGTTAAGCACTTGAATGGAAAATCCCAGGTTGTGGGCTAGACTGGGAAATTGAACACTCTCCCAGAAGAAGCCAGTAATAACATACCTCTGTATTGTTGCTATGAAAACAACAAGGGGGATTCTATTTAATAAGATTCCACAATAGCCAAATTCCCAGGAATATTTTATGAAAGCTTGTGATCTATGAGGTCTTTGATACTTTTTAAAATATAGAATTAAGACTGTCAGTTCTTTGTATACTTTTTGGAAGGGCTTCAGAACATAGCATAAATGTAGTATTTATTTGCAACTCATTAAAGTAACCACTTTCTGCTTTCAGGATCACAAAGCTACAATGGAATGCTTTTTGTTGTAGTTATGTGATTCTGTAAAAAAAAAGGAATGCTTTAATGAGTTACAGATAGGTGTGATGTCTTTCCAAGTTTTTGCAGGCATATTTTCTCAGCTGAATCTGAAGAGTTGCCTAGCCTTAAAAGGTAGCACCATTACTTTTTACTGTCCATTTTTTATGTTCTTTTAAGAAATGTAAGCTTTGCAGATGCAAGCTTTCCTTCTACAATATGGCAGAAAAGGTACTGGTTTGATGTGATCATAGGCAGATATTGAGGAAATCAGTTACAGATACACAGTGAGCTAAAACATTTATCAAACTAAAGGGCTTTTGAGTCTTCCCAATGCATTATTTTTATCTCTTACGATGTTAACTTGTCATCTGAGCTTCTTAAGAAGGAATAGTTTTGATAGTTGTTTTAAGCATTAATGGAATCTGTTCTGTGGAATGATCCCTACCCTTTTCACTATTTCACAAAAGAGGACACCTTAATGCCTATTGTTCTATCTCATCCCCTCCCCCAAGAGAGTATGTTTTTGGCTTCATTTCATGTTGTCTCTAGATGTCATTTTCTGTCTTTCTTATTTAGTCAGTAGTCAACCTGATCAGTGACCTGCAAGAACAGATGTGTAGACTGCAACTGGAGATTAATAATCAAATCCAGGGAAGAAAATCACACAGTAGGAAGCCGAGTGTCGAGGCTATTGGTTCTCAAAACAGCACTGAATGGGTGACAGAGTTCCCTTCACAGGAGAATTGCTTTCAGTGTGAAGTATGAAGGTCAAATGTTAGCCTGAATCTATACATTTTCTTTTCTTTTCTTTTTTTGAGGAATAAACTAAACATTACTAATCAGAGTTTTCTGTGACCACTTGGCATGAATTGATGCTGCCTTTACAGAATGCTGTGTTTCTTAACAAAGTAAGAGTCAAGTTTTGCTTGTCTTGTTTTGGAGTTGAGGCAATAACAGGCTTAAAGGGATTTTGTTAAACTTTGTCAAAGCTGAAGAGCTGTGCTTGAAATAACGGGCTATTCCTGATATGAGATTGTAATGGTGATCCATCTTTGGATGCATATTTGTAAAACCCACTTTTACAATATGTAAGTAGTCTCAAATTATGGATTATTCCTATGTGTGCTTACTGTCTAATTTGTTAATATATGAACATTTTAACTCACAGTATATTATTAAAGTAGAACCATGCTGCAAATTGTAAAGAACTTAAGAGACTTGAACACTGGGCCCTATCCAAAAAAATGCAATTCATTGGTGAGAAAAGTAAAGACCTCCACATAGGCAAGAAAAAACAAATGCAGAGGTACAGAATAGGCAGTATCTGTCTCAACAGCAATAACTGTGAGAGAGATCTGTGAGTCCTAGTGAATAACCACTTAAATATGAGCCAGTAGTGTGCTGCAGCTGGCAAAAATGCCAATGCAGTCCTAGATTGCATCAACAGAGGGATAGCATCAAGAACACAGGAAGTGACAATACCACTCTATATTGTACTAACTAGTGAGATCACATTTGGAATACCGCACCCAATTCTAATCACCGCAATACAAAAAAGATGTTGAGACCCAGAAAGAGTAGAGAGAAGAGCGATAAAGGAGGTCTGGAGGCTTAACCATATGATGAATGATCAAGAGAGCTAGATATGTTTAGTCTAACAAAGAGAAGGATTAAGGGTGACGTGATAGCTCTCTTCCAGTATGTGAGGGGCTATAACAGAGAAGAAGGGGTCGACTTATTCTCCAAAGCACCTGAGGGTAGGACAAGAAGTAACGGGTGGAAAATTGTTAAAGAGAGATTCAACCTAGAACTAAGGAGAAATTTCCTGACAGTTAATCAGTTGAATAGCCTGCCTCCAGAAACTGTGGTGCTCTATCACGGGAAGTTTTCAAGAAGAGGTTAGACAACCATTTGTCTGGAATGGTGTAAGGTCTCCTCCTCGAACAGGGAACTGGACTACAAGACCTCCAAGGTCCCTTCCACCCTTGATATTCTATGTTCTTATGTCTAGTTAAATGTCCCTTAGGACTTTAGGTCCTTCTATGATTCTTTATTAATTTATAATGCTTTTATTTAAAGCAACCAGTCCTCTTAATTTATAGAAGTATGTAAGGAATATTGAACCAAATTGCTTAATTTGGTAAATCTATTTTAATAATGTATAATTAACAAGGAAAGCAAAAAATTATTTCGGATATAATCTGTTTTTTTAATTCAGTGTTATAGTAATTAATGTGTTATTAAACCCATTAAGTAATTTTTAAAAGTTAATCTATAATGTATTAGCAAAGTGCATCAAACTCTTATTATTTGATGGACGTGAGAAAATTATTTGACTGAGGGCCTCCATTTAAGGCAATGGTTTTCAAAATGTATTTAAGTTATAGGCATCTGGTTTCATTTATTTTGTACATTTTATTCCAAAGAATCAAATGAATGGGACAAAGGGAATCCTCCATAAAACTCAGACATTTTTTTCTTTGTTGAAAGCTCTTTAAAGTTAATTGCTTATTCTGCAAAAACATCTCAGGGCTATATGGGTTTTGTAGAATAAACTTTCACTCTGATCAAAACCACTTTATATGTCAGACTGAAAGCTACTTTAGATAAGCTGGTAGAATTCAGCAGGATAGGACTGACACTGGTATGCCTAACGTAAGCTGATTTTAAGATTTATTATTAGCTCAGGTTTGTTGAAGTAGCATTGTGCTTTTCTGAAACTTGGAGAATCACATTTTGGACATATTTGTTTTACTCCTGCTGATTTCTTTAAAGTAATGCCTCTGACTCTATCTGTATGGTTGCTTAACATTAAGTATAACGTAGTAAGGGTTACCTCATATAGACTGAAAAAGAAAACAAAGCTGAAAGAAACTGACACAAAATATTATATATATTATTTTCCCCATTGGATTAGATCAAGTAGGGTCAACTTCCTGCAGGTCCCATCTATCTGAGAATGACAGGATCTTAAAATGCATTTTTTATTCTGCTCCAATGTTGTTGTGATTCAGGGTCAGCCTGTGGGTTCGGCAGTTGGGTCGGATGATTCAGAGGAGGAGGAGGGGGGTGTTGGAGAGCTTGCTGAGGATAGTATTGAGGCTCCACAGAGCCCTCAGCCAGGCCCCTCCCATCTGGTTATGATGCAGACCCAGCTGTGTGAGCCTGACAGCGTGGATGAAGATGACCCACAGCTGGCCCTGTTCAAGGATGCCCGACGCAGGAGGCAGTCAAGCAGGAGTAAACAGAGGAAGGCAATGGGGCACCTCGGAAGGAGGCAGAGAGAAGCCACGCCCAGAACTGTTTAAAAGGGGAATGTGTGGGAGGGCTGGTTTGCTGAAGGCAACCGTTTGAATAGCTCCTGTTTCATGGTTCGTGTCTTGTTTTGCTCTGTTTGCTTTTGTGTCCATAAATTTGGCAGGCTTAGTTCCAGCCTCTTGCCTTCTTGTAAAGGGGTTGTCCCTGCCTTATCTGCAGGGCCGGTAGTAGGCTGGTACAGAACAAATGTGTGGGAACGCTCTCTTTACATAGATCCTGCCTATCAGTTCCCTCTTGGGTTTCAGGAGGGACTTAAGACCTAGCTAGCTTTTCTATCTCACTCAGGAAGAACGCATGTTATATTGGGATACTCTCACAGAAGTTGTCTTTCTGTACTTAAAGCTAAAAGTAGTACTTGAAGTGACTTTATACAGATAGTACTCAAATTATGACTAGTTGCTTAGTGATCGTTCAAAGCTACAGTGTGCCCCCCAAAGGTGTCTGTGACCCAGTTACAACATTCCAACAACTGGGCCCCTCCACCGTCATGTGACTGCATTTCAGTCCCTTGGCAACTGTCCCCCATTTATGGCCATTTGCAGTATCCCATAAACATGGGACAAGATATTTTTGCCCAAACCTGGCATTTTCTTTGAGTTTTGGCAAAAATGCCACATAGTGAACAATTATTTTGCTTAACAACTGCAAAAAATGTTCATAAAATCTAATCCGCTCATGTACTTTATGACCCTCATGACTTAGGAATGCAATGGGAAAACTCCATTATTGTCATAGGTTGTGGACTACTTGTAGAATACCAAACTCCGATATTAATGAAAGGAGATTAAGAATGGAAATTTCTGGCTTATAAATAAAACAGTGCCGCATAAAATAGAATGCTAGATTCTGCTTCTTCTACAACAGTGTTTCTTAAACTTTTTTCTCTCAGGGCCCTTTCGCCTTTTTAAAAATTATGGAGGATTCCAAAATTGCTTGTATGGGCTATATAATTATCAATATTTACCATATTAAATATTAAAATTTATGCATTTGCTGCTGCTACCGCTACTCATGATTGCCCGATGGGATTTAATATTATGTTATTTTTCAAAATAGACTTGTGAATAATTTTGATTTTTTATGAGAGGTCCTTGGACACCCAGAGGTCTTAGAACCACTCTTTATAAAACTCACGCTTTAAGAAACACTGCCATACCGCAATATTTTCAGTCAAGTCGTTTTACCATAACATAAATTTAACCATGGAATGTATTTGTCATTGATAATAATATTTACATGTGATTAATGATGATTTTACCCTAAGTGCAGTGTCATTAAGAAGTATTCTTTTATCTCTCACTTCTCTGCAGAATTTGTTACAGGAACTGAAACACCTGAAAATTAAGGTTGAAGAGCTAGAAAATGAGAGGACTCAATATGAATGGAAACTGAAAGCAACTAAAGTAAGCAGCACAATTTATAAAGCGGTACTAATACCTCACATGAGGGACGCAGTGGCTCAGTGGGTTAGGACGCTGAGCTTGTCGATCAGAAGGTCGGCAGTTTGGCGGGTCGAATCCCGAGTGCCGCGTAACAGAGTGAGTGCCTGTTACTCGTCCCAGCTTCTGCCCACCTAGCAGTTCGAAAGCACGTAAAAATGCAAGTAGAAAAATAGGGACCACTCCGGTGGGAAGGTAACAGCGTTCCATGCACCTTTGGCGTCTAGTCATGCCAGCCACATGACCACGGAGATGTCCTCAGACAAGTGCTGGCTCTTCAGCTTTGAAACGGAGATGAGCACCGGCCCCTAGAGTCGGAAACGACTAGCACGTATGTGCGGGGGAACCTTTACCTTTACCTTAATACCTCACGTGATCTTGATTCTGTGTCTCTGTTTATACAACCCAGGATTGTATTAGCTTTTTTGGCGGCGGTTGCACACTGCTGGCTCATGGTTAATTGATCGTCCACTAGGACTCCAAGGTCCCTCTCACAGCTACTGTTTTTAAGCCAGGTCTTGTCCAATGCTGGCATGTCACCCAAAATATCATGTTATGTCGCTTTTGACATGTATATCATAGGTTCACCAACACTGTTCTATGATGTATATTCTAATTTCCAGAGGGTTATAGTGTGCATTTTGATTCTTTTTGTTTGTGAGGAACGTAGGGACATATCAGAAGGAAGCCAAAAGCATTTTGTATAGACTGGCTCCTGAGGAACGATCTTACAGAATATTTCAATTACTTCACACTGTTACAATGAACATTTACTTTGCTCTTTAAAATTGCTAGTTGCTAGAAGTTAAATCCAAAGAAATGTCATAGAAATAGAGAACATGTCAAAATAGGTCCGTATACATGTACAATAATTTGTATGCGACCTACTCCCCGGACTCTAGATCAAGATTCTGCAAAGTGATCAGTGGGACTACAATATCCATTATTATTGCTGCTTTATTATTATTTGGAGTACTGTTAGTAGTATTTATTAAATTATGTTCATATAATAAGTGCTTGAGAGTCAGTGAACAATCTGAAACTTCATTAGGGGTCAATGACCATATCTTAATAGACAGTTGTTCTGAAACTTGAACACCAAAGCTTTTCCTCTCTTGAAACTCCTATAATCAAATATTTCCTACCTTTTAATTAAAGCAATAGCTCATGCTGTGTAAAACCAGGATATGTGTAGGATCATATATGGATCCATTATCCGGTCTTCTAATCCCCTACAAAATAAAAGCAGGGGGGTGGGGGCTTGTTTTAGTTTACTGATATTGTTAAAAGAAATAAATCACAGTGATTCTTTGTGTATTACTTTATTGGCAAAGTGTTAAGATAGAAATAAAATTATTATGAATTTGGAGTACTTAGTAGTATTTATTAAATTATGTTCATATAATAAGTGCTTGAGGGTCAGTGAACAATCTGAAACTTCATTAGGGGTCAATGACCATATCTTAATAGACAGTTGTTCTGAAACTTGAACACCAAAGCTTTTCCTCTCTTGAAACTCCTATAACCAAATATTTCCTACCTTTTAATTAATGCAATAGCTCATGCTGTGTAAAACCAGGATATGTGTAGGATCATACAGTATATGTATCCATTATCCTGTCTTCTAATCCCCTACAAAATAAAAGCAGGGGGGAGGGGGCTTGTTTTAGTTTACTGATATTGTTAAAAGAAATAAATCACAGTGATTCTTTGTGTATTACTTTATTGGCAAAGTGTTAAGATAGAAATAAAATTATTATGAATCTGTTCCTCTAGGCTGAAATAGCACAACTTCAAGAACAGTTAGCTCTAAAAGACTCAGAAATTGAACGATTACAGAGTCAAATCTCGAGGACATCAGCCAATAATGAAATTGCAGAGAGAGGTAATGGTTTTTGCTTTATTTCTGTTATTTCCAGATGTTTTAAAAAATCATATGTAGACTGTTATTATTTAAAATGAAGTGTCCAATAGATAGCCAGGGACACGGTGGCTCGGTGGGTTAGGACGCTGAGCTTGTCGATCAGAAGGTCGGCAGTTTGGCGGGTCGAATCCCGAGTGCCGCGTAACAGAGTGAGCGCCTGTTACTCGTCCCAGCTTCTGCCAACCTAGCAGTTCGAAAGCAAGTAAAAATGCAAGTAGAAAAATAGGGACCACTACGGTGGGAAGGTAACAGCGTTCCGTGCGCCTTTGGCATCTAGTCATGCCGGCCACATGACCACGGAGACGTCCTCGGATGAGCACTGGCTCTTTGGCTTTGAAACAGAGATGAGCACCGGCCCCTAGAGTTGGAAACAACTAGCACACATGTGCAGGGGAACCTTTACCTTTACCTTAATAGATAGCCATAGTGCCAAAGAGAATAAAAAGGGATTTTCTCAGTTATCCATGCAGCATTTATGCATTTATTAAGTTACAGCAGTTGCATTCCCATATCAAGCTTCATTATCTAAGTAATGTGTCATAGTTTTAATTGGCTTGCAGCAATTCAGGTGGAATTCCAACTATAATCTTGTTGTATACTAGGCAAGAGTATACTCCTGCTAAGAGTTTGTTGGAGCTAGACTTGCTAAGTGGATTATTTTTCATTAACTACACTATTATTCTAGATTATACAAAATAATGGGCAATATTAAATGTTGTCCCTACTCTCTCTTATTTACCAATATCTTTATACATCACTCACACAAGGAAAATATATGTTTACTGGTTGTGTTTCAGTAAAAATTGTAGAAAGCTCATTTGGATTCCTGTATTGAGTCAGGGGTTGCAGCTGATGATGTACATGGCTGTTTCCAACTTGATGGTTTCATAATGTTATATAGTAATTATTCAGCCTTTTATCCTTCCAGATCAAATGTGGATAATAATAATCTTGTTCTCCTATTTATGGGCAGTAAAATTGAATTAGTGGTAGTTTACCGTAGACAAATGACAATTTTAAGATTTTTTTTTCAAAGTTGTCTTGAGACACACTAGGAATTGCATTGCTTGTTAAATGGATAGGGGTTCTATTTATTCATAATGTTGTTGCATGCTTTGCATTAAAGACGTTTGCTAGATATGACTATTGGCTAAAAATTGCTGGAAAAGTTAGCAAATACACTTGTTTTTGAAGACCACTGAATTGTCTGTGGATTCCAAAAGAGGGCCTGTGCATTTTAAGTGACTTAGCTCCTTACAAATGTTCTTATGTCCCTTTGAAAATGGGGAAGAGATTAGAAATGTCAAGCATATCTTTTATTTTGGGGTGCATATTTCAGTGGAAATGAATATAGTTATCTCCTCTGTTTTTTCCTGCATTCTTGATTGACTTTCTCCATTTCCTGTTGTAGAGGAAGTGTATAAGAGAAGGCTAAAAGAAAAACGTAAGCCATGAGACTTCCCTTTCTTGCCTTTCAAACACAAATTGCAGATAAAATGCATTTCTGCAGCAGTGAACATTAATTTATATTTTGCTGCTAAATTGTAATTTTAATATATGTGAATAACTCATTATTGAAAGCAACCAGGCAGCTATCTGAATGATCTAAACACAGGTAGTTTTCAAGTTACGATGATAATCGGAATTGGAATTTATGTCACTAAGTGATATGGTTGTAAATTACAGTGTAACATGTCCACATCGTTTAGCAGCAGCAATCCTGGTAGTTCCCATCGTTGTCACTAACCAAACCCCACCAGTCATTAAGTGAGGACCCACCCTGATCCACTTCCCGGTTTGGTCCTCCCAGCCCCAATAAGGAGTAACTGCCTCATCTCTGCCTTCCTTTCAATTCCCCTCACTCACCCAGCTCCCTCTCATCTCTGCCTTTTAGTCACCCTGCACACTGGCACTTCATGGCAGTGGTGCTATGGCTGAATAGAGGCTCAGGGCCTTCACTTTCAGTCAGCCGCCACCATTCACAGGTCGCTAGTTCAACCCTAATGCCACTGCTGAGGAGCACTTCCTCAAACTCCATGCCATGGCCAACCAGTCCAGAGCTACAGCACAAAGCCCCAGCCACCCCTCCACTCTGCACTCCACAGACTCACAGCTGAATTTTGTCATCTTCATCCCTCTGCTAATGAGACGTGCCCACCTCAGCAAGGCAGCTGCTGGCCATGCCAGGCCTTCTTCCTGAGGCTACTCGGGCTGTTCTCCAAATAGCCTGCACCATTCTCGCAATCCTTTGGAAAGCTTCCAAGCCCTTCTGTAGCTTTGTGAGAATAGTGTGAGGACAACAGTGCAAGTGGCCAGCTGAAACTACTGAAGGCCCCAGGCCTCTACTTTAGCCCCAACACTGCCACCACCACCAAGGAGTCCCTGCAAGGTGGACAAAAGGGCAGCAACATTGGAGAGATGGGAGAATTTGTAATGCTCCTCTGGTCATAACTGGGGATGGACTGCCAAGTCCTGGGTGACTCTGGGCCAGTTATTCTCTCTCAGCTCAGCTCTACATGGTTGTTGTTGAGGGGAAAATAGGAGCAGAAAAAAGGACTATGTACGTTTGCTACCTTGAGTTACTAATAATAGAATAAAGGTGGGATAAAATGTAAATAAATCATAAATGTTGATGACATTACTGTGGGATGCTGTAAAGGCCATAACTTCAGGGACTTATAACAGTTGTTGAAAAAAGGATTGTTAAATGAGGACTACTTATACCGTAAGGTTTGTGTTGCAGATAACATTTTTGTTGTTTGTATCTGACAAAAATAAATCTCAGTTTGAAATTAGATAATAATGTAACACTTTTAAATAGGTTCTGTCAAAGTCAGTGAATTCTAATACAAGCTCTTTATGGCTACATTTTGAGTAACTAGAATGCTATAGCTTAATTACATGTTGTTGATTTTGGTGGGTTTATTTTTAATAAAATCTAGATCTAACCCATAAATGCAAAAGATCTTTTTTTAAGTGCTTTTCTACAGAGGGTCGCAATACTCAAACAATTTTGATAGATTTTTAAGCAGCAGTTTAATGGATGGTAAACAGCCAAGTTGTAGGGTAGACTGGATAGTTGGGGAAAAAAATCTTGAAATGAAAATCGCTACTAGTTGCAGAGAAATGACAGGATTGTATCAACCTCCGTTTAAGAACTTATTTCCTTTTTACTTTCAGTACCCATCCAGCATTTATAGTTTTGTAAAAAAAAAAAGTACAAATTGACCTTTTAAAATATTTGTCTAATAAAGTACTTTTAGGAGAAGAGTTCTTAAATATTAAAAGACCTTGCTGTGACTCTTTTAGAAGGTTAATGTTTGTTTGTTTATAACTCATTTTTATTAACTTTACAAATAACTCAAGGCAGTGAACATATCTAACTTATCTTCCTCCTGCTCTTTTCCCCAGAACGACAAACCTGTGAGGTGATTTGGACTGAGAGAGAGTCACTGGCCTAAAGTCACCCAGTTGGCTTTCATGGCTAAGGTGCCACTAGAACTCACAGTCTCCCAATTTGTAGCCTGGTGCCTTAACCACTAGACTAAATTGGCTCTCAAAAATCTCTAAATACAAGATGAACATTTTTTTTCTGTCTGGTTACTGCACATTGCATGCAATTTTGTATGGCCTTGTCTTTTTTTCACCATCTATGCCAACTTTAGTTTTTAAGAATAAAATAAAATAAAATAAAATAAAACATATAATTATTAATTCTGCTACTCCCTCAATATACTTTACAAAACTTTATAAATCATTAGAATTAATAATTCAAATTTTCTGCATGAAATTATCTCTAAACAATATTTCCTCCATGCCATACTAATATCCATAACTAGGGCTCATTCTTTCTTTGAACTTTCCTTGTGTGTCACATTGCCATCTTTGCCGATTATTTCTTTGAAGCTTAAATAAATTGAATCATTTTGCATTGCTGTACAAAAAACTCTCAAACTTGGGAAATGTCCATTTAAAATTCCTCAGAATTGTTTGGGCAGATATTATAATCAAATCCATTTTTACATCATCAGCTATATCTTTTCCCTAAAATGCTAACAATTTTATGTCTACAATGAAGAATCTTCCATCCAGTTAGCAGCATTTACAATATTTGAGCCATTTATCCATGTTTCATCTTTGAAGGGTGACTGGACTGTTCTATTACAGTAAATCACCTTAGATTAAATCCAACATAAAATTAAGATTTTACATATAGGCTAAAACAGGGCAACCAAACTGGCTGCAAGAAAACCAGGCAGCCCCTAGTTGTTAGCAAAGAAACAGAGTTTTTCATTTTTCTTAGCTGCCATCTAGTGATTACATGCATACTTGCAATCCAATCTGGAAGAAGACCATGAAGGTAGCCCACATTAAAAGAAACAGACAGACAAAAATCTTATAGTTTAATAAGACTAGTGAAAAGTTGTTATAGTATGTGGTAAATATCTTTTGCATAACAAGACTTTTCCTAAAATTCTCTTAAGCAAATTTAAGAGAAAAAGATACAGTGGAACAGTTGCTACCATTTTTCTCTTGAATGAAATTACTAGATTTTTTTTTCCTGAGGAATTTTATATCATTTAGTAAAGCAGAAAGAGGCAGTTATTCTTAGAAATCGGAAAGAAAAACAAAATCCGAACTTTATAAACATCTTTGTCTTTTCAAGTCACGTTTTAAGCAGTTGGATTTTTTTTTTAAAAAAAATTGTTAATCACTCTCAATTACTTTGGTTTGAACTGTCCATTTTCTCATATTTAAAATATTGACACAATGTATTGCTTTTTAATAAGCAACTAGTTTCTGTAGTCCATAGAAATCTGTCTTTTTACAGACACAGATACGGTTATGTGTATACTTAAACATACTAGTTGTACAACTCTAGGCTAATTGTTTTCCTCTTGTGTTTTTATTTTGTGCTGTATTTTCATTAACTTGAATGTTGTATAAAAATCAGTGACAGAAAATTTTTCCACATTCTCCTCCCTTGTGTAGCTGTCTCAACTTCTCTCTTCCACCAAAGGAAAGCTATTGTAGGGTGGAATTGTGAAAAAAAAGCTGAGGCCAAAACGTCACTAATTGTGCGAGAAGGGTGAGGAAGAGGAACAACAATTGAAACCTCCTAGGAGACATGTAAAGGGGGTGGTAGGCTGGTGGTTAAGACGCTGTGCTTGTTGACTAGAAGGTTAGCTAGCTAGCTCCCAGTCTTGCCCCAGCTCCTGCCCACTTAGCAGTTCGAAAATATGCAAAGGCAAGTAGGTAAATAGGTACCACTTTTTGGTTGGAAGGTAACAGTGTACCACGTGCCTTGGTGGATAGTCACATTGGCCACAGGACCATGGAGGCAACTTTGCTTCACTGGCTCCCTCAGCTGGAAACAGACATGAGCAGGACCCCTTAGAGTCAGACACAATTAGACAGGGAAAACCTTTACCTTTTTTTTTAAGGAGACATACACATCTGATAAAACCTGGGAACTAATACTCAGCAACTATTTGTCATCTGTATGTCATTTAAATGGGAAGAGGGGCAATGAAGCTATTACGGTTCACTAAATCACTCATTTTGTATTCCATTTGGGGTAATTCACACTATACAAATATTGTTTCCGTTTTTAGAGCAAGAAGTCCAGTGTTTAAAAGTAGGAATGGAATCACTCTTGGCTGCAAATCAGGAAAAGGTAAGAAAGCAGTTATGAGTTAGTCCTGGGGGTTGGGGTTGGTTTGGTTTGTTGGAAGGCAATGTTAATAGACAATCAGTTTAGCATCCAGCTGCACCTGCCTTATGCCTTTAGTTACAGAGCTGAACTAAACTCTGCTCTAATTTTTCCTATCTGATCTGAAGAACAAGCCCAGCCTTTCCCTCTTAAGGAGATTTAAAAAAACAAAAAAATGTTATTAATTGTTTTGAATAGCATAATAAAAGATAATACAAACCAGAAGATTAAAAAAAGATAAAATAATGTAAGGAAAAGGAAGACAAATGTATGAAAAGAACTCCCTCCCCCAAAAAGTGATTTTCCACTCTCATCATGACAAATGTAAACAATTTCATAATCTCTTCACCTCCTCTTAGCTAACAAATATAAGACTCTTCATCCTATAACCTATCTTTTAGCCATAGGGAAGTCATATAGTGGCATTGTTCTTCAATCCAGTTACCAGCAAAAGATCCAAACAAAAATCTAAAATTGTAACGTTAACTAATGTATATATGGAGCTAAACATTCTACATCTCAGCTGTAATGTCAAGGTTGTGGCTGATGATCCCACGAAGTAAGCACACCTGAAACATTCCAATTCCCTAATGCAAAACTTTATTGGGCAAAGCATACTGGCACTAATGAATGGAAAACCAGCTCTGGCAATATGGCACCAGAAGGATAATTTAAAAAGTAAAACTTTCCCTTTCCTCTCTGACAGTCCAGGTCACATTGTCCAATTAATCTTCAGGCAGTTGTTATGAGAAGAAATTCTCTCCTCGCCATAACATATCTCCAGCGACCTTGCTTCCCATACGGATAGAAACCACTGTGCATTCCATATGCTCCTGTTCCCCCTCGTAACTGTTGGCAAGCTAGAAGTGGCATGGCTGTCCCAGTGAAAGTAGTCTTCGTAGCTTGGCATATAACTTAATCATTTATAACATTTAAAAGCCATACAATGGTTCCAGTATCCTAATGTCATCTAAATAAAAGAAAGCCCACATTTGACAAAAACCATTCCTCCCTTACAAAAAACAAACTCCAATAAACCACATTCCAAAAAGCACCTTATCCCTATAGCGTACATTCCACAACTCTAAGGTATAAGCACATTCATATTTCATATATATATAAATCAAGGGACGTGGTGGCTCAGTGGGTTAGGACACTGAGCTTGTCGATCAGAAGGTCGGCAGTTTGGCGGGTTGAATCCCGAGTGCCGCAAAACAGAGTGAGCGCCTGTTACTCGTCCCAGCTTCTGCCAAACTAGCAGTTCGAAAGCATGTAAAAATGCAAGTAGAAAAATAGGGACCACTACGGTGGGAAGGTAACAGCGTTCCGTGCACCTTTGGCGTCTAGTCGTGCCGGCCACATGACCACGGAGACGTCCTCGGACAAGCGCTGGCTCTTCGGCTTTGAAACGGAGATGAGCACTGGCCCCTAGAGTTGGAAACGACTAGCACGCATGTGCGGGGGAACCTTTACCTTTACCTTTTTGTATATAAAATAATCCTAGTATCATAATATAAACAAAAGAATAACATTTAGCATAACAAAGAGAAATATTTTCTCCTTTAAAAAGACCAAGTCCTCACTTTAATTTTTCAAAAAGCAGTTAAATACAAAGCCAGTTTAACTTCTATAAATTTAAGATTTCATAAAGTAGGTATAAAGAAAAGAACCTTTACATCATTTTAAATGTGAGCAAATCAAGTACCATATTTTGCCAATTAAAATATCAGTAAATTCAGAAAGAGCCACCCAAAATAACATATCCCATTTTATTCTTAGTCGAATAAACCAACTTTTTTCTTCTATAGGGGCAGTCTTTTTCTGTAATCCATTCAAATGGTTGTTGATCCTGGTTACAAATTACTTTAGCATTTTAAACAGTCTCTTTTGTAAATCCAGCAAAAGGAAATTATTGCAATTGTCCTTTGGGATTATCATTTTTATTTTCTTTGTAATTTGTAGAGCCTAATCGAGTCTTCTCTTTCTATCTGGTGACAAATACTTATTCAGAACCTTGTTATAGTTTTGTCAAATAAATTTTGCTACATAACTTGTTCCGTAACATTTTCATCTGGGAACTAAGTGTTCTCAAAAAGATCCAACAAAGCTAACATAAATTCATGATGCAAAACTCCCTGCGGTTCCATAAATTCATGATGCAAAACTCCCTGCTTGTCTTTTATGCCTCCAGTCTCAAAACCCAAAATTTATTTCCCACAGGCATACATTTATTTATTTAAAAAATAATCTCAAGAGGCTTAATGTTCAAAGCCCAAAACTCCAGAATTTTCTGACCCCTTAAAATTTTCTGTAGCCAAAACTTTGTCTTGCTCTCAGCTGTTTAAGTTCTTAAAGATTATAAAAGTAAATCTTTATATTCTTATATTGAAGACTGAAAGCTCTCACCCAGTACTTCTAGCCTTGCCCCTCTGCAGGTGTCTTTAATTGGTTTAAAGTAAGTAAAAGGCAATTTCTGAAAAAAGGTAGCAAGGAAGGTGCACAAACTGTGTGTCGTTCGAAAGACTTTGTTTGCAGCTGGGAAAAATATGGTGAATTCCCATCTCCCAATTTCATTGTCACCCCCACCGCCAGAGATAACTGTCTTGCAGTCTCTTTGTGAGGAAGAGGAGCAACCATAGGGAGAAACAGCTTGAGCAATTTCTCGTCTCTTTGATCCAGAAGTTCATATGAGACAATCTGTACCAGCTCCTTTGTAAATTGCTGCAAATGTTGGATCCACTTGTCCATTGAGCTGTATTCATTCTGCCATATTCCTCCAGGAATCTCTTTAAGAGAGTGATTTTAAAAGGGGAAAAAAACCCTCCTTGCTAAGGAATATCCTGTCCTTGCCATTCTGCATTTCTCCACCCCGTTTAAACTGAAAGATGTTGAGTATCAAAAGTTTAAATCAAGATTCAGTGGGTGATCATGTAGCTATGAATTTTTGTGTTAAAAAAACTTTCTCCCAAATCCAGCTAGCCTTATTTGTTTGAGTTCCAGGTATAGACAGTCACTTTCTTACTCCTCTGAGAAATATGCACAAACTCCTTCAGTAGCTCACAAGCAACTGCAGCTACACATTCACTCATCTCTCTTGTTCTCTCACTGCTAAGGTAAAGGTAAAGGTTCCCCCGCACATACGTGCTAGTCGTTTCCTACTCTAGGGGCTCATCTCCGTTTCAAAGCCAAAGAGCCAGCGCTTGTCCGAGGACGTCTCCGTGGTCATGTGGCCGGCATGACTAGACGCCAAAGGTGCACGGAACGCTGTTACCTTCCCACCGTAGTGGTCCCTATTTTTCTACTTGCATTTTTACGTGCTTTCAAACTGCTAGGTTGGCAGAAGCTGGGACGAGTAACAGGCACTCACTCTGTTTCGCAGCACTCGGGATTCAACCCGCCAAACTGCCGACCTTCTGATTGACAAGTTCAGCGTCCTAACCCACTGAGCCACCACATCCCTTATTCTCTCACTGCTAGTTCTGGCCCAATCCAACTCAAGAAAAGGGAAGTTTTCCTGAGGATAAAGAGCATGCCACTTGCATTGTCTCTTTTAAAAGGTTTTATATCTGTGCTGTTGCTCAAAATCTCACTGTGCGCAATTCTAATTGGTTAATGCGTGCTCATTTATTTCTTTGGCCGGCTTCTTCATTCCTCAGATATCTGCTCTGTCTCCCTGTTCCTCTTTGGAAGCTATCTGTGATGCACTCATTTTAAGGTCATGGTTTCTGGCATTGTATAATGTACTGGCCTTTTAGTGCTTTGTTAATTCCTTATGCTGACTCTAGCCTTTCAGAATTTTGTTTTTATTTTTAATTATTACAGTGGTAAAATATCTTAATCTTTTATTATAATTATTGTATTTTTCTTTATATTTTATGGAATATAGATTATATTCAAGCTATAACTGGGGAGGGGAATTGGTTCTTTATAAGGGACCTCCTCTTTGCATGGTAATTTAAATAATTTTATATCAGTATTTCTTAAAATGTGGTTATCCAGAATTGAAGTAGCTAACTACCCTGTCATGATTTTTTCCCCACCCATTTCATTACCTTAGAGAGACCTTAATACGTCTTTTTGTGCCTGGAAATAAAATAAAACCAATAATGTCTAATGAATACTTGGACTGGAGAAAGGATTGATGGCTTACTTCCATGAACAAACTGGCTATCATTCTGGGGATTGTATTAGCGTATCGAAAGTTTAAATCAACTGTGTGGTTTAGCTAAATTAGACTAGCATGTCTTTGAGAAATGGGGAGGGATAGGGAGGATGATAGATAGTTTTGTATTAATGTACAGGCTGATGAATCTTCCTGAAATAATAATGTGACTTTTAAAGCAAATACTGTGTATATTATTTTGCTAACAGTTGTAGTTAAAAAATGTTGCAAGCGGCCTCACATGCTGTCTCATTACCAAGATGCTATCCCTCTGCAGAAGGAGTGGCAAAGGCACACTAATGCACTTGTGCACTGTTGAATATGATGGTACATTATTTCAGATTTGATTCAGAAGAGGATGTCCAGAAAACACAGGACCACTAACGTAGCACCCATTTGCTATCACAGGAGTTGATACACGGACACTTCCATACCTATCATGGAGTCTTAAAGGCTAATGGGATAACCTACCTACAGGGTTACCTACAAACCATCCCACAGAAATAACTTCAGGATTTGGAAGACTAGAAAAAGTCTCATGTATCTAATGTTCCACTCAGAACTTTCTGTGTGATTATTTCGATACTCTTATAAATTCAGTGTTGTTGTCTTTTCCTTTATAGGACCGTCGCATAGAAGAGTTAACTGTTTTGCTAAGCCAGTACCGAAGGGTGAAAGAAATAATGCTGGCGGTCCAAGGTATAATTAATTACTGATGTATTGATTGGAAG
This sequence comes from Vipera berus, assembly GCF_964194415.1. Lineage (NCBI taxonomy): Eukaryota > Metazoa > Chordata > Lepidosauria > Squamata > Viperidae > Vipera > Vipera berus. The sequence continues at coordinate 97,550,269 of NC_138202.1, forward strand.
ATCCTCAAAATGGTCTCATCTAATTTAATAACTAAAATTTATCTAATGCTAAAAAAATGGCCAACTGCCTTCATTACCATCTCTTCTTTGAAGCTCTGTGGATATTTTGTGTGGAACACAGTATAGTAACCTCTATGTTTATTATGTAATCACATGCTTTTCATCAGTAGATTGCATTGTCAATATGGGAAAGGTAAAAGAAGATTAAACTTTTTTTTTGCTGTACCATTTGTGTTTTTAGCAGGTGAACATAGTTTAATATTGATTAGAGCTATAATCCACAAGCTACTATATAGAAATACAGTTGTGGGAAAACCAACCTATTTCCATTTCCTTTAAAATTGAATGAACTGATAAATGCTTGTGCGGTTGTTTCAGAGGGAACATTTTAAAATAATATGATTATGCAGCTGTTTACTACAGTGTACTATAAAAAGGTAAAAGAAAGAAAAATGGCTTGCTGCTGATATGTTGAAAATAACTAAAGAAAGGCTGTATTCAGAAGGCAACAGAGGCAGAAACGTTTGCCCAGCTACAGGCTGAATTAAATAAGAAGAGACATCTTACATCTAAGGAATTACATCTAAACAGACACGACAAAGTGGGTGCGGATAATATTTGGAGGGAAGTACAGGAGATTTATTTAAGAAAATTAGGATAACATGTTATGTAAATATAGAACACAAAGATCTGAAGAAAGAATATTAAAAAGGTGAAAATATTTGGAGGAACTTTGTTAAAAAGATTGTAAAATCGATGATGGGTAGAAAGGTTTGATCACTGAATTAGAGCTAGATATGAAGTTAAAATGGGTCCTAGAAAATACAGCTAACAATCAAGCTGCTTAGATATACTGAACCACAACGTGAAATCAAGAGTATTAGAGAAGGACTGATCCTTGGAAAAATAAAAGGCAATCAAAAATAGGCTAACAGAAGACAACATGACTTATATTATCTCTGGTGATTTAAACTTGAACTTATTAAAACTCAAGAAAGCAGTTATTGACAGACAATGTAGACAATCACTAAGAATCAGAAGGAACTGAACAGCAAAGTACAGATTGAAAGACGAAGAAAAATCTTTGATCAAATCACCCTTTTCATACAAGGAATAGATATGGATAAAAATCACCATATCATTGCCTGCAAATGCCTTTCCATCATTTGCAAGTCAAGAAGAAGTGATAAAATTCTCAATTAATAACTGTAAAACATTCATACCAGTAGAAGTTGTAAAATAATTACATTGGAACACATTTTTAAAACCTTATCTTTAAAAGGGGAAAGAATGCCAGCAAGGTAAGTTGGTGAGTGTAATATAAATGTAATGTGTTTTGTTTTCTGTGTATTTCATATCCTTTTCACGTGCAGGAATTTAGAGAACATTGTAACATAACAAATATTCCGTTTATGCTTTCCAGGAAGCTTCATTGTTTGAGATCTCAATCACCTCAATTTACCTGTATAGATTACAAAAGTCTCCAGATGTCAGAGCTCAAAGTATTGCTTAGTTACTATGATAATAATAATTTTGACAATGGAAGCATTCTTATTGTTTAATAATGATTTTTCCCACAATAACGTAAAACTAATGAGAAAAACAATAAAAGTTGAAAGAATATTAGTTGGTATTTGGTCTCCTGTGTCTACATTCTTCAAACTGTCTTCCTTAAGCATGAAACGTTTATTGGATGGCATGGCAAATTGTATTCAGATAATTCTTGCTTCCATTGTTAAAACTGATTTCATTCTTAAATCTATTTTCTGTGTGTTCACTTATCTTCATGACTAGGCTTTTCTAAATACAGGAACTGACAATTTATGTGGATATCTAGTCAGAATGGAAAGCATATATATAGAACATTTATTCTTCCTTCTTTAAAATAAAAGCTGCATACCCAAATAAAATAGGTTTCAAACCTATTTAGCCATAATAATGTACAACTAATGCATTATAGTTTAAGTAAACCTGTAATTATAGTATTGCAGTTTAAATAAAGCTATAGTGTAATACTTGCTGACATGGTACATAATTTGACATCAGAAATTACTTTAATCATCATATTTCCCATCTTGTAGTCATTATTAGGCTACTACCAAGCCTAATCCTTTAATATTTCTTAAATGATAGGTCTAGCAAAAAAGTTGTGCTAAATTGCTCAGTTTTTCCCCAGAGCAGGCAAAAAATACAGGAAGAATTGCAAGAAGTAACTTCTCTGTGGCCTTGCCTCCATTTATCTAAACATGATATGTAAACTAAATATTATGGGGCAATATTTTATTGTGTATGGTTATATTTTCCAGTTGTGTAATGTATCTTTAAAAAACTTATTTACCACAAAACCTTTAGTGATCCAATCTGCTGTAATTAACTATGTTTGGCTATTATGGGTAAAACTGTAATGGAACAACATAAAAAATAACCTGATTACTGTACCATCCTTCTCTCTCCCTCCCTCCCTCCCCATATTCATACATAGTACTCTATATTTCTTACATAAATGGTATTTATATATTGTAGCTTTGATTTAATGTTACAGAAATTATACTTTCTTTAAATATAATTTGATTAGCACCTCCTTCTACATAGGTAAATCTAACAAATATTATTTGGCATAAAACTCTGAAGATTTTCCCTCTGAAATATGTCATGTGCAATTATCTATATCTTCAACAGAGATTTTTGAATCTATTTGTTTTGGGGAAAACTTTTTTTTAGCCAGAAGCTTCTTATATATTGTTATACCATGGAATAATCTATATTTGTTTTTCTCAAACATTGAAAAATATTAAAATTACCTTGCCTTCCCATGAGTAGTTACTAGAGAACTACTTATCAAGAATAATTGTGCTTTTCAGGCATCCTCAAAATGCATCAGAGTTATAAGTGCAGTATCTATATTTATTTAATTTAATCAGACAAATTTTATTTACGTATAAAATGTATTAGCTGCCCATCTTACCATAGGGCAATTCTGGGACTTACAATTACATCTAAGTTAAAACATAACAAGTTAACAAAAGAACCATTAAAACCAAAGACACATGGAGAGGATGGGGAGAGGTGGGATCTGTTATTACTCAATCAACCACCTCCATGGGGCTGGTTCCCCCACTGAAGCCTCAAGCTGAGTGGCAAAGCCATGTCTTTAGGCCCTTATGAAAAAATAAGAGGGTTGGGGCCAACCTCACAATGGGGAGGGGGGCAAGATGTTCCAGCAGAGAAGGCCCTCTTCCTGGACCCCGCCAGCCAAAATAATCAGACTGATGGGATCCGCAGCATGCCTCCTCTGCCGGCACAAATGGTACGGGCCAATCCCAGTGGGTTGAGAAGATCCCTCAAGTAACCTGGACCCATGCCATGAAGGGCTTTAAAGGTGATTACCAACACCTTGAATTGCACCTGGAAGCAAGACAGGTAGTGTTACAGGGGCCATTCTTGGGGGCCCCAAAACTACCTGCCCTGCTGCACTCTGCACCAGCTGTAGCTCAAATGGTGCTCAATCATCTTGATTAATTAGTATTTGTAATATTTTTTCCACAAGGACCAATGTTAATGAATTACTTCATCAAATTTCTAGATTTAAAATTATTTACAGTAGATGTATTCTCTCATTTTAGGGTTACAGAAGAGAACCTTAATAATCTAGCCATTTGGTGCTGATATGTTAAAAAGCTGTAGAGCTGTCTTTACATGATTGCCAATAAGTAGAAGCCCAGGTGGCTCAGTGGTTAGAATGTAATACTGCAGGCTACTTCTGCTGACTGCCGGCTGCCAGCAGTTCAGCAGTTCGATTCTGACCAGCTCAAGGTTGACTCAGCCTTCCATCCTTCTGAGGTCGGTAAAATGAGGATCCAGATTGTTGGGGGCAATATGCTGACTCTGTAAACCGCTTAGAGAGGGCTGTAAAGCACCATGAAGTGGTATATATGTCTAAGTGCTATTGCTAGTTCAGATCTAATTACTTCAAAACCACAATCTTCCCCATCTAATGATTGTGTTCTTCTATATACAGGGTTCATGTTTCAATTTCATAAGACATTTAAAGCAGAACAGATTCTCAGTTTTGATTGTGTCAACTATAACTTATAATTTTATGTAGTGATTTATACTGAACGGGCCATGGTTCTTGAAATTAATTCTTGCTCATAGCATAATATGATTTTTAGTTATCTAAGGCAAAATATTCAATCAGTTCATAATTTACTAATGATATACTGGAAAATTATAATTTCCCTAGCTTTTTAAGATCCTTTATTTATTTGTACTTTATCCTTTTCTTTCTCTATTTTATATTTGCATTTTTATATACTTTGTATAAAAAATAAATTTCTGGGACTAGTTCCTGCAGTTACCTTGTAAAGATTTTTGGAATTGGTTTGCCATTAAGTTCTTCCTAGGGCTAAGGGAGAGTGACCGGGGCAAGGTCATTCAGCTGTTTTCGTGCCAAAGGTGAAACTAGCACTTATCTGTCTTCTGGTTAGTAGCTAGTGCCTTAATTACTACACCAAACTGATATTCTTAAAATCCTTTAACCATTTTCAATTCTGAAATTACAACTTCGGGAAATCATATCTTTTCCTTTCTAGAAAATGTAGAATTATATAGTTGTTAAAGAGATTATGTAACAATCAGCAACATATATCAGAAATTGTTTATTAAATGAATCCACTTTATTTAATTTTTCTTGCTGAATTCTTTACATATTTGCTTTCAGCCAATTGGTATTTAGACTTTGGTAATATTGTGAGCTTTGGTCCTTTTAACTGACGTTTTAAAAATTTTGCACCTTCAAGGGACCTCAGAAAGAGTTTTGTCTGGTAGTGGGGAAGTTGATTTTGAAGCAACCTTAAGGAAATGGAACCACATACATGCACCACAAATAGAATATAAATCAGAGGTTGGTTTGCTTTTTCTTTCTTTTAGTTATGCACTTAATTTGTCGCTTTTTTCTGTGAAAGTTAATCGACACTGAAATGCTTTCTACATAGATACCTCAGGGGGACTTGGCCCCACCTATGTTACTCCCGGCATCACAGAAAATACTGGAAATCAGGTAAGAGCTAACTTTTTCCTTAGTTTGTTGATGTAACTGAAAGTATCCTATTTCTGCTATACAGTTTATTTTTCACAGTTAATTGTGGGCTACACAGTTACTGTATGTATGTTTGTTTGGGTAATATAGCCTGAGACAGAGTTAAACTAAGTAAAAGATTGCCCCTTAAATTCTATTTAAATTAAATTCAAATTCAAATAACACCATATTTATTTATTTATTTATTTATTTATTTATTTATTTATTTATTTATTTATTTATTTATTTATTATTGGGACTTATATGCCGCCCTATCTCCCGAAGGACTCAGGGCGGCTAACAACAATAAAATATTGTTATCATCAACAGGGGAAGCTCTCCAGTTCCCTCAAATAAACTATCTTTGACAAATGGGGAAACCCTGGAATTTCAAAATAGGTAAGAAAAATAACTGAAATCTTTTTGATCAAATTATCAAAGTCATTGTAAGAGATACCGCTACAATGAGTTAGAAAAACTTGTCTATTCTTGGTCCATCTGTAGGAGTTTATTGTCTAGTTTATCTAAATGAGGTTTTCTATCAATATATCCATTGATGCATACACCTCTCACTGTTACCTTTCAAAGTAGATTATGTTATGAAAAGCACAGAAAAGAGCGTACCACCGAATGAAAGAAGTTAAAATAAGTGGTAAGGGAAGAAAAGGAAACAAATCTTAAGTTGATCTAGTTTAAGCACCACTTCTGAATTTTCTCTTTTGGAGGATATTATTGAATCCATCAACCAAAGCTTTTTTTTTAAAATCCCATTTATATCCCGCCCTTCTCTGAAGACTCAGGGCGGCTTACAATCTAAGAAGCACAAATCAATGTGCTTAGCAATAGCCTTCATTCTATGTATATGCCTGCTTATTAAGGCTTTCGCCCCCCCCAAGCGGCATTATTACAAAGTCAGCTTATTGCCCCCAACAATCTGGGTCCTCATTTTACCTACCTCGGAAGGATGGAAGGCTGAGTCAACCTTGAGCCTGGTGGGATGCGAACCTGCACTAATTGCAGGCAGCTGGTGTTACTTAAGGAGGCATTAGCCCACTGCTCCACCAAGGCTCTTATTATGTCTTCCCCTTCCTCACAGCCTATTTACTTGATCTTTATATATTTATGTGTTTTCTTTATATGATCTATAAAGTGCAATTCATTCTTCCTCCTTTGCCTCCCACATAGTCTAATAATAATTCACTTACTACGTTCACAGTCTGTTTTGTTTTCCTTTGATAAACAAATCAGTCGCCCTGGAGTCTTATGTGTTCTGGCATTTGGATGGCAAGGAAAAGATTCTTGCATTCCCGATGCATCTGTCAAAAACCAGTACACTTCTGCCCTTCATATACAATGTATATTACAAATTATGTCCATGTTAACGTTCTGGAAGCATCTTAACTTGCTCTAGCCTATTTTCATGTAGATGGACACACCCATGTCTTAACAGCTAAGAGTCCTACTGGTGGCATTTATTATTCAAACTTAAGATTGCAGGTTATGTGGAAGGGTTTTGTAAATGTCAAATAATTGTTGCTATCATCAATGTGATTTGGTATATGTAGGATTTCATTAATTGTTGCCATTATATTTTGAAGGATATCTCAGAAAAAAATTTCAAGTAGTCTAGAAGACTTGCAAAGTGAATCTCTGGAAAAGGTTAGCTCCAATATTTCAATTTTTGTCTAATAAATATGCATTGGAAGCACATAAAGCTGGATATAAAACTCAATTCATAGAACTTTCATGTAGCAGAATAATTCTAATTCCACTGTTACCTTGACTGAGATAAAAAACAACAACGTGGCTCTGTACTGTCAAATGCATCAATATTGCTAAATCACCAACATCAGGAAGAAGCTATATATTTGATAAATTCTGAACAACAAATGCAATATAAATCCAAATCTAAAATAATTTGATTGAACATAACTAACTATACTCATTTATTCATCATGAAGGTGATATATCAGTTTAATAGGCTAATCTGTGGGCTTTCCATTGTATTCCTTCAGTATAATTTGTGTTCTTATGCATAGTAAATGAAGAACTAACTTTCCCAATTACTATATAATTCTAAGGTTTATTTTCTCCTTGTTTTCCACATTTACTCTGTTCTTTTGTGGCGTATAATTTGGATGTACATACAAATAATAGATTTTTAGTGAGACCTTGAGATTGATATACTATAATAGTGATACCAGAGATTGTGCAATTGGCAAATAGATCCTAGGCCATGGGTAGGCAACCTCGGCTCTTTTATGACTCATGGACTTCAACTCCCAGAATTCCTGAGCCAGCCGTGCTGGCTCAGGAATTCTGGGAGTTGAAGTCCATGAGTCATAAAAGAGCCGAGGTTGCCTACCCCTGTCCTAGGCAGAAGCAGAAATAGCTGATTGTGGCCAAAAACCTGAAAGGAAGACCTTATACCCTTAGGCCAGAAATGGCAGGTTTGTTAATGCTTATCGGGAATATTACAGATTCTGTTTCATTTGCAGCATCCTAGCTGAACCATATCACGTACTGGAGCCCTGGGATTCCATACTTGTGAGAATTTGTTTTATAAAACTGTTGGCCATCCATTAATGCACTTTTTCTTCAGTGCACACCTTTCTCTGAAGTTGCTCATTTGCAACTTATTTGAAGCTGAATTCGCTATAAACAGATGGTTCTATTCCTATTTTTAGTATATAAAAAATGATGGAACAGAAGATTTGCATCACTTCCATGCACTCTCTATGCTGCCTATATTGCTGAATCCAGTCTGTATAACCTAAAAGCAGTAATGTATTGCCATTCACTTTCACAGGGGAATCAGCAGGTCTTTCGTTCCACATAGATACAATAAAAGCACTGATTAGTACAATTAGTATATCTTGCATTCTGTTCATGGAGGAGTGGGGAGATTGGAGTGGGTGTTATTTTTACTATATTCCAACATGTGCTATGTGTATTGATTTCTGCAGTGGCCAACTTTTGAAGTTTGTTTTCTGTGAGTCAATGATCAGAAAGAATGGAAGGTGACTAGGTTCAGCATACTGTCTGTAGCAACCCCTGCAACAGATTCCATTGACTTGGTAGAAACTAGACTTAGAAGACAGAATAAAAGGGTTGGAAGGGACCTTGAGGTCTTATAGTCCATTCCCCTGCTCAGGCATAAGATCTTATACCAAATGATTGTCCAATCTGTTCTTGAAAGCCTCAAATGAAGGAGCACCCACAGTTTCTGGAGGCAAGCTATTCCATGATTGTCTTCACTGTCAGGAAATTTCTCCTTAGTTCTAGATTGGATCTCTCTTTAATGATCTTCCACCCCTTACTTCTTGCCCTCCCCTCTGGTGCTTTGGAGAATAGGTCAACATCTCTGTGACAGTCCCTCAGATATTGGAAGACAGTTTCTTTGTCACTTCTAGTCCTTCTCTTTGTTAGAGTAGACATACCTAGTTCTTTCAACTGTTCATCGTACAGTTTAGCCTCCAGGCCCCTTATCATTTTTGTTGCACTTCTCTGTATCCTTATGAGAAATGACATGCACATTAATATCAGTATAGCAGGACACTGGATATTGAGGAGAAAATAAACCTATTATTGTTATCCAACAGACTGGACTAAAAATATCACATCATTTATGTCTACACTAACCTTTTGTTTGTTACTTTCTCTCCCTCATACTTTGAAATTGCCCTTCTTGCAACTTCATAGCATGTTGATGGGAAACCAGTAGAACGTGATCTAGGAGAAGAGGTATATTAACTCCATTTTAACATTTACACTCTGAAAACCATTTATTTATTTTGTGTGTAAATTAGCCAAACTTTTATTTTTAATTTTTGTATAATAAACGTTTAAGTTAAGTCTTAAAATTAACATTTACTAAGGCTAGTGAGTAGGTATAATAGGATGAAGTCATGTCAAAATGCTTGTGTAACTAAATATTAACACATTACTCCTTGCTTTCCTAATCTATAAATGATAACAATTAGGTATTTGTAACAAATGGACTGTGTAGGCTTCTCAACAGTGAGAATAGTTAAATCGGCCACAAAAGCTATCCATGACTATTCAGCACAGAATTCAGGCACTCAGAAGATATCAAGTGTCAGATAAATTAAGGACATCCATGGTGCATCTGTTCCAGATGTCACACGGATGGTGGCATTTATTTCCTTAAATAATATAGTGATTCCAGTAGCATACAAGGATAAATTAAGATAAAGTAATTACTATAGATTTTGATATGTGGCATGTAAACATTTATATGTGATGAGCACTGCCTTCATTACTCTATTTTTAGCTGTCAAATCCTGCTCTCTTGTACATTCTTTAATCCAGAAAGTCACCTCTCTCCACAATAGTAGAGAATGTTTGAGCACAGTGAGAATTTCTATATTGGCCAAATATTTTTACTTCTCAGAAGACAAATGCTGATAGCTTCTGAACAAAGCGAATGTAGCGTATTTTAGAAATAATGCTAATAATAACCCTAATTATTTCTTTCTTTTTGTTAAAAAAATTGTAACATGCATAGAATAAAACTCATGTGAAAAGCAGCAAGTACCAAACCTTGCCAGGAAAACTTCCTCGAACAGCACACAATGGAGATAACCACTTGTACAATACACCTACTACTCCATGTTGTATAAATGGCAGTGAGGACAACGGCATACAGAGCCTGAGTATGTACTGTGGAAACAACAATGGACTTGCCATCTATGTGCATTTGTGTATGGTTTAAAAATATTTTTAGAATGTTGCTGAGTAAAATTTGGACTTGTCAGAATAATATGTTATCAAGAGTAATGAATCTTAATTTCCATCAATATGGCTCTTACACTGTAGTGCAGAAAGTTGGAATTTCCTAATTCCCTGAATTCAAAACTGTTAGCTTCATAATTAGTTGATGATGGCCCTAAAATATAATTAGTCTGAGAGTTTGGAGTGTCTATTGATCTGGGAAGAATTTTGTGTATACTGAATTGTTGCATCCACTACAAAGGCTAGAAATGGAACAACTGCAGGGATATGCGCAGAAAAGTTACAATGGCAGCCACAACAATGTCATATGTGACACACATTAAAACCTTGTGGATACCTCTGTTCATGATTATAACTAACCACTGTCAGACCAAGGCAGTGGTGTCCATGCCAGGGTAGGCCCAGGAAAGATAACTTCCATTATTTATTTGTATTACTTTAGTTCCTTCATTCTTTATTTATTATTATTTAATGCACTGCCTACATGTTGTTGTAAACCTATTGCACCTTTTTGAATTGCTAATTAGAAATGTCATCATGTCAGCTGAAGCTACCCACAAATTTAACTGGGGCATGTAAATAAGCTGCATGACTTAATGGTTGAATTCCTAACAACTAGGCCAGAATTCCTAAGAACTCTGCCTCTGCTTTTCATTTACATTATAGAGACACTCAAAAACTCAGGCCTGTCAAAATAGTAAGTCCTTTTCAAATGCATAGATTCTCCTTGGAAAAAAGATGGTTGGCCTCTCTTTATAAATAAAACTGATAGCTGAGCCCAGAAGATCAGCAAGATTTGTTTTTAAGGAGGAAAAAGATGCACATTTTTGCTATGAATTATTTGCATTTTAAATTGTACATTTCTCATAGTAAAAGATTTTCATCTGTACGAAGTACACTCTGCTCCTGAGCATTCAAATTCATCTGCTTTGCTATTTTGCCTCCTGTCCATGTTATTTTTCTTCCTTCGGCTATTTGCTTTCTCTGCTTTTCTTTAACTTTGTTTTGCTTCAATTTTACATCATCTTTGCTTCTTCATATGGCTTTCTGCTTCTTGGAATGAGTGAAGATCGCATCAGGAGTGTCAGTGCACCAATATTAGGTATTGTATACCTAACTAACATGCCACCTTTATGCTAGAAATAAATAACTTTATTGAAAATCCGAACTGCAGGGAGTTGCCTTTTTTAATTGTGATTTCTGATCCAGCAAGTGAAAGCCACATATGGTCCTAATAATACAAGACTGTGTTTAGAGAGCAACACGAGGGATTCTGTGGTTTTTAATGGATACTGGACATGCTTGAAATCTGTATTTAGTGCTTCGAGAGAAAACACTTAGGTTTCGGGGGAATTTTTTTTTAAATGCATCTTATTTTTGCCACTAAACCATGCAAAACATAGCTTATGGGAAAACATTTTGGCTATTCCATGCCATAGAGAATTCCGTTCATTTGAAAAATCTTTTTTTGCATCCATGTTACAAATCAGGCTTTAATTATCAATAATTACCAATATCCATCATGGGACACCTGCTCAATTTATAATATGATCAGTGAAGTCTTCAGCTAGCCATCCAAGGTTATAGATTAGGTAAAGGTTTCTCTAGACCAGGGGTCTGCAACCTTGTGGACTTCAGCTCCCAGAATTCCTCAGCATAGCTGGCTGAGGAATTCTGGGAGCTGAAGTCCCCAAGTCTTAAAGTTATCAAGGTTGCAAACCCCTGTCCTAGAGTCTATTATGTCAACAATAGGGGCAATGCTCATCTCCGTTTCTTAGCTGAGGGAGTCAGCATTGTCCAAAGCCATCTCAATGGTCATATGGCTAGCATGACTGTACACCGAGTAAATTAAGTACAATTACCTTTTTTCCCCTTAGAACACCAGTTTATACATTTGAGAGGATGCAGGCTTTTATTTTTGCAAGCAAAAACGGATGGAAATTTTTGCAATTTTGCCCAATATACTCTGAGCAACTGGAGTTTCATAGATATCCTTTGTACTCCACAGGAGCCCCTGACCACATGGACAGCGCAACTTCAGAGGAACTTTCACCCTTGTCGTCTGGAACAAATTCAGGTGCACAGTCTCCATTATCTCCAGACAGTAAAAGAAGTCCAAAAGGAATTAAAAAAATATGGGGAAAGTAAGTGTGCTTCCGCCCCCCCGCTCTACCTCATTTATTTATTTATTTTACATTTACATTGCTCAGTATACATCATGTATAGTAACAATAATAATAGATAAAAATCACATAGTAAAACAAAATATAAAAGGAAAATCCAGGAGACACAAGTAATAATAAATTAATGAATCCACCTGAAGAAACATTAGAAACTGTAGGGTACCTGACATTAAAAGTTCAGGTATTGGTATGTAAAAGTTGCTGAAAGATGAATCTCTGACGACTTAGCATTTTTAATATCTCCATAAAAGGATACGTCGAACTCAATCTGGAAATTTCCCTGGAGATGATCTAGGCTTAGTTGAATTTCGAAGAGGTGGACTCCGTGCAACAGCTGGACCTCGATTATCTCGGTCAAAGGACACCAAGGGACAAAAGAGGTAGAAGATGGCTATTTATTTATTTTCCTGTGGCTAGCTATTTGCTTAAGTGTTTCTAGTCCCTTGACTAAATTCACTATGCAGTGAAAAACATTGATTTTATCATTATGTAGAGATTTTCAAACCAATTGGTGAATATGTACTTGTAATTGTACAAGATGCATTCAACTGTTTAGGAACCTTTATCAGTAGTAATTCTTATTTACGCAGCTTCACTGTGGAGTGGGAATTTTTTTCTTTTCCCACTTATATTTGGTTGCAGTTTCTGGAGCAAGCATATTTTTCGCTTCTTTGCTTAGGCTACTTCCCATTAACCTTATCAAAATGGACTTTGATTGTTTGCAACTGAGTCATAGCAAGTGACCAAAGAGCAAATTCATTTGCATTTGCAATGGGATTAGTATGAAATGCTAAAATCTAAATGTCATGCTGAAGCTATTGGGGTTCCATTTTTGCCAAATTAGCTTATCTGTATGTTTCTGAGAAATATTACAATTTTATTAATATTCCAAGTCGATGCATAGCAAATTTCCTTATTCTTGAAAATAAAAACCAACTGCAAGGAAGCAAAAATATACTGGTAATTCTTTAAGAGTATAAAGTGTGTTATCTCTGTGCTCAAGATTTTCTGCATATAATCTCCCCATATTATTATGATAATATTATGATTAAGATTTTAATCTGAAATGACTGATAGTTAGAAAAGTGTTATATATTTATTTATTCAATTTATCTTACATCTTAGTCCCAGTTATGGATCGCATATTGTTGATAACGATATGCTAATTTAAATCCCTTTTCCTTAATTATGGTTCTTAGTGATCATAATGCCCCATTTGCCCAATGGGGCACTGAACGCGTTTGCAACTGGCTTGAGGACTTTGGTCTTGGTCAGTATGTCATTTTTGCAAGACAGTGGATAACATCTGGCCATACACTTCTGACAGCAACACCTCAGGATATGGAAAAGGTAAACATTCTAGATTGCTAAAAGTTCCATTAAGTTCCATTCTGGGTTTGGTTTTTTTTTCTGTTTGCTGGTTGCATTCAGGTGATACTATATATTAACACGTGAAATGTTAGTACCGCTTCATGATGCCTTGGTAAGATCACATTTGGAATATTGCATCCATTTTCAGTTGCCATGATATAAAAAGATGTTGAGACTCTAGAAAGAGAGCAAAGAGCAACAAAGATGATTAGGGGACTGGAGGCTAAAACATATAAAAAATGGCAATAGGAACTGGGCATGAATGAAGAGAAGGACGAGGGGTGACATGATAGCAGCGTTCCACTATCTCAGGGGCTGCCACAAAGAAGAGGGAGTCAAGCTATTCTCCAAAGCACCTGAAGGCAGGACAAGAAGCAACGGATGGAAACTAGTCAAGGAGAGAAGCAACCTAGAACTAAGGAGGAATTTCCTGCCATTTAGAACATTTAACCAGTGGAACAACCTGCCTCCAGAAGTTGTGGGTATCCAATACTGGAGGTTTTTAAAAAGAGATTGGGCAACCATTTGTCTGAAATGATACAAGGCTTCCTGCTTGAGCAGGGGGTTGGATTAGATGACCTCCAAGGTACTTTCCAACTCTGTTATATGTAATTTTGAAAATATTAAAGAAATATCCCCTGGTGTTATTTGATCTGGCTGCAGCAGTATGGTTGGATTATCTCCCAAAAATATAGAGCAGAGGTCTAAGCAGGGAAAATGAATAGATATGTCAGATATAATTGACATATAATTTTTTCTGCATATTTTAAGCGTAAAAGTGAAATACAGTATTTATGATCCATAGGTCCAAAAAAAAAATCAGCCATGCATATATTGAATTATTATTCAGTTATTCAAAAGAGTTGCTCTTTTTAGCAACTTTATGTCATGTACTAGCAGACAACAAATTGGATATCTTGAGGTTTAAACATTAAAACATTAATATTACTTTGGAAATTCCCAATTTCCAATTCAGCATAGTATCTTTTATTCAAGAACTTCAGTGTGTTTGTGATCTATTTGAAGAGGTGTCAAGTTGAAAGGTACTGTTTTAGTTATCATCATTGCTTCCCCTTACAGGAATTAGGAATTAAGCATCCTTTACACAGAAAGAAATTGGTTTTGGCAATCAAAGCTATAAATGCAAAACAAGATGAGAAGTCTGCACAGTTAGATCATATCTGGGTTACACGTAAGTATTTGAAATGGCAAAAGGAAATGAAAATCCAATTGATTAGGTTTCTAGCCTACTTTACAATTTAAAAATGTGTATGTGTTGTTTTTTTTAAAAAAACCTATTCAGCTTTAATTTCATCTCTAGAAACATTACAGAGATATGTGGCTTTATTTTCATTTTCTTCAGTTTTATTTCCTTGACATGTTTTTAAGCATTGCATTGCTTTGTATAAACTATGAAATTAGATGGAAGATTTCTTAGAAAACTTTTTTGATGGGAAAAATATTAAATATGTAGAAGTGACACAAACAATAGGGATGGAAATTATATTATTCCCCAGAGAATATAGGAAGAAACCTTCTGCAAAATCAAAATTTAGTCTTGTGAACAAATGAACTGGTGTTTTTTTTTATTATTACGCAGTAAAATATATGTATGTGCATTCCACAGGATGGCTTGATGATATTGGTTTACCTCAGTACAAAGATCAGTTTCATGAATCACGAGTTGATGGCAGAATGCTGCAATATCTAACTGTGGTAAGGTAGCTAAAATTTGTATTTTCAAAGTTTGGGACTAGCAAAAGTTCCTTTCTTCCATTCAAATGTGTGACCTGGAGCAGAAGAGAATAATTTTATCCTAGCATTTCTTTCTTTCAAAACCATTTTTAGAATTTGCATTCCCAAGTATTGTCAATATTTAACTTTCCAGACACTTTGAGTGGGCAGAAAGCTAACTCAGATCATTTTGGGACCTTCATGGTAAACATGACAAGGGGAAACTCCCACACACATACTTTTTTTTAAAACCAACACTAATTGCTGCTCTAGCTTAAAACAAGTGAATGTTTTTTTGTTAAAATCATACTACAAAAAAGGATAAATCTCATCCTACAACACATCTCAATCCTATAAAAATTATTAAAACGATAGATCAATCTAAACAACGTACTATGTGTACATTTTTTTTTGTTCAGCCATGTCCAATTTTCAGAGGCTTCCTGGAAAAATCCCTGCAGTTTTGTTGGCAAGGTTTTTCAACAGTGGTTTGCCATAGCCTCCTTTCTGACTGGATCAAGGTCACCCAGAGGGCCTTGTGCCTAAGACGGGATTGAAACTCATGGCCTCCTGTTTTAGTCTGATGCCTTAATCATTAAATCAAACTGGCTCTCATGCATACACAGTATGTTTATATATAATGCCAGTGTCATAATACAAAGGAGTAAACAAAACAGAACAGACCAAAACAACCACCAGATTTTTATTTATTTTTTTTGGATCCAGAACTGAGATGTACAATAGGCAAAAGAAACAGTCAGCTTCAGAACTCCAGCACACTGTAAAATGGAGGGGAATCTCCCGCTCATTAGTTGCATGAGGCAGCATTGCACCTTCCTTAAACTGATGACTCCCCAGTATTTTATAAAGCACATTAAAGGTAGTCCTCAGCTTAAAATCATTTGTTTAGCAGCCATTCAGAGTTACAATGGTACTGGAAAAAAGTGTCTTTAAGACTGATCCTTGCACTTACAGGCACTTGCCAACAAGCATGTGTTTGCGACTGTTGCAGTGTCTCAGGGTCATGTGACTTCCATCTGCGTCCTTCCCAGCCATCTTCCAACAAGCAAAGTCAATGGGAGAAGCCGAATTTGCTTCACGGCCATGTAGTTTGCTTAACACACATTGCAAAAAAAAAGTTCGTAAAATCGGGCCTGACTCACTTAACAACTGCCTTGCTTAGCGATGGAAATTCTGTTCCCAGTTGTGGCTGTCAGTCGAGGAAGATTCCGTGGTGACAGAACAAGAAACAGTGCTTCCCTTTTTACTTTGTGTGCTCTGATAACAGTAGTAGAAATCACAATGATGGTACATACAGGCCCCAATAGGAAAAGAAAAATTGTGTTGTTCTGGTTTCTTAAAATTCTAAGAAATTCCAATTCTAAAGTTTAATAGCTTTATTCTGTTAAAACCAATGGTTTCCTTTACAGAACGACCTCCTCTTCCTCAAAGTCACAAGCCAGCTGCATCACCTCAGCATTAAATGTGCCATTCACGTGCTACACATGAACAGCTTTAACCCACATTGCTTACGCAGAAGACCAGCAGATGAGGTGAGATAAAAATCATTGATTTTTGCTTCTTAGACTCAGTGCTCATATATCCATTGGTGAGGAAATCTATCAGACTTTTTTGTTCCTGGGCAAGCTCACTAGTTAATTTCTCCTTGCCTTTTGCTTCTGCTCAGAGAGATACGAATGCCAGGCCCATATTTATATGCAATTCTAAGTATAAGATTGATTACGGCCTACATTTTACCTTACAGATTGAAATGCAAATGGATATTTGTGGAAAAAGGGGGGGGGAATTAAATAAAGCCTACAAAACAGATTAAGGAAGAATTACTGAATATTTAGAAACATCACATTATTAGCAGCATCTAGGTGTAGTTTACTGTATTTACCATGCCTTTTTCCCCCCCTACAACACAGAATAATGTTTTACCATCAGAAGTAGTTCAATGGTCAAATCATAGAGTGATGGAATGGCTCCGATCAGTAGATTTGGCAGAATATGCACCAAACCTTCGAGGAAGTGGCGTTCACGGTGGACTCATCGTAAGAGAAAAGAGCTTAATTTCCTTTAGGTTTTGCAATATAAATATTAACATGACGGTTATTGACACAAATCATCTTGTGTTATAAACCAGTACCCAAATCATTAGCACTTCATATATGAAATAAATTAGAGAGCAGAAACTACTTTTGATAAAATGTTGGCTAAGTCTTAATGAATATTTTATTTATTTATTTATTTATTTATTTATTTATTTATTTATTTATTCGGTTTATATACCGCCCTATTCCCAAAGGACTCAGGGCAGTTTACAAGGCAAAATTTAAAAACAATCCAATATAAAATTAAAATAAAATTAAATTAAGTCTAGCCACAAAAATTAAATCACAATTTAAAAACATTAAACCCCTCAGTCCAGACCAGATAGCTCAAAGAGCCAGGTTTTTAGGTCCCAGCAAAATGAACGAAGGTCGGGGGCAGTCCGGAGTATAAAGTATAAAGTATGCCAGGCAAAGGAGAACACATTATCCTTCATCATGAATTGTTTTAAACAACAGTGCAAACTCAAGTGGCTTAGACTGAAGATGGACAGTTACAAATGCTCTTTAAAACAATTGTGTTCTTGACATCAGTTATTGTTTATCTTATTTAAAACAAGCTCACATTAGCCTAGGAACTGTATACATTTCATAACGTTATATCAAGCATATAATCCTCCTCTTCCTTCTTTTAAATCTTTTTCTACAATTGATTCCTTCCTTTGTGCCTCTAAAAATGACACAACAGATGTTATGCATGTAGATAGTGTGTATATATGTGTATGTGTGTATACACACACACACACACACACACACATATAGTCCTACTTAATTCTGTTCATCTCTTCTTCTTACAGTTTTCTGTTCTTTTTTTCTCTTGTGCTATTTTTCATCATTCAACTATAATATCCATTGAGGCAATGGCCTTGTTATAAATGACCGATACCCCTTTTTAAACATTGGCTTGGATCCTGGCTTCCGTGAACAAAACTAAGCTCCCCAAAGTTCTCACTGCTGGACAGAAAAGTTGGAAATTTTTTAGACATTTGTTACAATCCCCTCCCATAGATTTGTTGCAACTGAATGGGGCACCCTCCAGAATAGCATGGAAATATAGGAGGAAAGGGAATTAATCATTTCTTTTCCTGACATTGGGAGTTTCTTCTGACTCAAAATCCTAGGAATTACTCCAGGATCCGAGTCATTATGGCTTGCATTAAGAGATGTGATCAAATGGAAATGGAAGGGCCTACTCATCCTACAGTATAGATCTGAAACTTCAATATAACTATCTGAAACAGATGTTTTTGTTTGATATCCCAAAGAAGTGCCGCTTAAAATGGCATTTTTAAAAATTTATATTTCCTGTTAATGTGATAGAGTTGCCGGAAACGGATTATAATGGTTAACATGTGAAAAACCCTGACGCTGCTTTCTGGCTCTGTGATACAGTAACACATCCCACATTAGCAGAGCAAATGAAACCAGGCAATCCTCAGAATAGCCTTTGAATACCTTGCTGCTTAGAGACCACACTTCAAGCAGCACAGATGCTCTTTGTTTCTCCCACAGATCCTGGAGCCTCGTTTCAATGGAGACACTCTAGCAATGCTCCTCAACATTCCACCCCAAAAGACTCTGCTAAGACGCCACTTAACCACAAATTTCAATGTGCTGATCGGGCCAGAGGCTCAGCAAGATAAAAGGGAAATCGTGGAATCTACCGCTTATACAGCTCTGACTACCACCGCAAAAGTCCGGGTAGGCTATAGAGAAGCCATGAGTTCCTAGTTGGCAATTTAAAAGCCAGTAATCTCCTAGGCAGCAATCTTGTATTTCATGTTAACTACTTGAGAGTGAGTTTCACGGAGAGGTCAGTAGGAGTTCTTTTGAAATAGTTGGATAAGAGCTGTTATAACTGGCATGTTATTTGAAAACCGAGGCTTTTAGTACACTAAGAGCCTGCGTCCCCAAAGAATTCTGGGAAATCTGGCTAAGTGAGGATGAGAATTTCATTTAGTGTCCTCAAAAAGGAAATACCTGCTCTGATTATTAAGCCATTTTGAGGCTCTAGCAACAGTATCTGCATCTGCAGAGTATTGCAGGCTTTTCTTTTGTAGCTGAAATACTGTACTTAAACTTATCCGTGGGATGGAAAGGCAGCGTAGCTTCCAGTCAGGGAACAATGATGTAAACATTACCCTGCTGGTGGTTGCATCTGACATATTCATTTTATGTTCAGTATATTAGGTTAAATTTTGAAGCCAGTCTGTTCTCATAAGTTAAGGACTGGGCTGGAGTGGGGAAACTTGAATTCTAGTCCTCTTTCAGCTTTAGAAGTCAGCTAGGTGACTTTGAGCCAGTTACTCCCTCTCAGCCCTAGGAAGAAGGCAGGGGCAAAACGATTCTTCCAAAATAATGCAGGGGTTTATATCAAGGCACACAGATTCAAAGGCACACATACAAGGCTGATTCACACACACACACACACACACACACACACACACACACACACAGAGAGAGAGAGAGAGAGAGAGAGAGAGAGAGAGAGAGAGAGAGAGAGAGAAGACAGAAGATGAGATAGTAGGGCTTATTTCTAAGTGAACATAATAGGAGGACAGTCATGTCTGTGATGTTAACCAGGATTCATTATGGGGCAATATATTTGCAATGATAATTTTCTTTTTCTTTCTTTCTTTGGAAACAATGCTTGTTTGTCCAGATTTTTTTAAAGCTTGGGTTTTGTTTTTTGTTTTTTCAAAAAAAAAAACATCCATGGGTTGTTGCTGCTATGGTTTTGTGCCACTTGAAAGGTTTGATATTTGGGAGCAGGTATGGAAGAAAAACCCTCCATAATGACATATGGAACTTTGTGTGTGTTTCTCAGCACTGAGTAGAGTAGTTCGTTTGTTTTAAAGAAGCATTTATTTATGTTCTGCTAGTTTGCATATCACACATTCTGCAGCTGGGATCAGTTTTTCTTCGGTGGGTGAATTAGTGCCCTTAAAAGTATGCATGCCCTTAAGGATCTTAAATGTACCTAGAAGAGTCAAGGTTGAATAGGAACAAGATGGCAGCAGTAGAAAGTTTAGTTTCACTTCTCTCAAGACTTGTCTGGCTTCTCAGAAAGCCTGCCTTCTTGTAACCAACGAGGGATGCTGCTGTTGTATCTTGCGCTGAGAATCTGCCTTTTACAGGAAGCTGGACTAAATAACCTCTGAAGCATCTTCTAGTATTTTGATACTTTGTGTAGGGAGTCCTGGAATTCTATATTGGGATTTGCAAATACTGTGACTTTGGAAGCACAGAACAAATTGTTTTAAGACTTCATCTAACTATTATCATCCCTCTCCTTTTAAAGGATAATATGTTAATACTTCTTGCTGAAATGGTGAACAGTTACATTCTGATTTTTAAAGAACTTTACTTCAGGTTCGTTTCCCTACACGGAGTCCAAAGAATTATGTCAGTGAGCCCATTACTAGCCATCCTCCTCAGCAAAAAGACAATCCTCCCCTTTCCTTTTAATGCATTTGTTCATTTCCTACAGGAACTTAAAAAATCAATGAAAATGTTCAAATTAATCTTGTAAAGTCTGTGAAAGGTGTTATTATTTAGCAGAGGTCATTTTTAACTGTCAGTGTTTTTTCTGTGTTTCCTCTGTAGTGATTATCTGACAAAGCTTTCTCTCTTTCTCCACCCACCCTTCATTCTTGACAGCCAAAGAAACTTGGATTTTCACATTTTGGAAACTTAAGAAAAAAGAAGTTTGATGAATCTACAGATTATATTTGCCCTATGGATACAAGTATAACCAATGGCACTCAGAAGAGTTATGGTGCATATAGAGTGCATAACACCCTCCCTGACAAAGAATTAGACAAACTGGATCAGGTGGGCCAAGGGGACTGATAACACTCACCTTTCATCCTCTTGATGTATTCTGGAGCTTACAGATAACCTTTTCTTATAATTTAACTAAAGTGCATAATGCATCTGCATGTCTTTAGTTAATGTATTAGGATGAAGCTTGAAGAATCTTTAAAATATCATTTGGAAAAAAAAATTTCCCCCATTTGCAACTGTTTCATCCTACTCATCTTCTCAAGCCCTTTTTCAGGAAAAGAAAAAGCTTTACACAACAGTTGTAGCTGACATTCAAGGCACCTAAAATTGAGCATGAGTGTTCTCTGAGCTGCTGTGGCAGGACAGAGCTTTTTATATTTCATTTATAATGCCCAACAATAATTTTTAACATTTTGTATTAGCTTTTTCATGCCCACAGTGGTAAGAATGATCTATTTTATTCTTGACAGCACAGCTGGATTGTATATTTTTATTAAAATATGTTATTTTAATTGTGCAGTGTCTGCACCATAGTGGTTACATACAATAGAACATTAAAATATAGGCCTAATCAATCTTTTCTAAAAAAAATCTGAATACAATTTCTTGAAGAAAGCAATAAAATATTTACTTGCGAAAACCTCTAATTGTTTTTCTTGTGATTATTCTTTTTGTGATTGAATTATGGTTTAAAAAGTACTTAGAGTGATTTTATGAATTGCTGCCCCAAGGAATACTACACAGAAACATGTGTAAAGTAATTTTTTAAAAGCCTGAAAAATGGAGTAATTGGGAGTTTTCTGCAAGATATAAAATAGCAAGCCAAACCTCCACTTAAACTGATCAGAAAAATTATGGTAATAACACAAGATCAATTGCAAAAAGTTTTTTTTCATATGCATGACTTACTACATCTAACACATTCCATTTTTCTCTCATTTAAAATGTAATTGTTTTTCTATTTTGTTTAAAGCATGTAATTTGTTCGGTATGTGTTTGATTTAGACACGATCAGAACTATTTTAATGTTCGGTTTATTTTTAAAACACAGGTTTCAGTCTAACTCCTGGAGCTTCTTAAAATTAAACACTCATAAAGTATAGATTTTTCCTCACATTTTCTTAGCCTCCTAACTTTGAGCTCAGCCTCTTTTCATTTCAAACTCACTGAGAACTCCCCTCTCAGTGAGGATAAAGGATCTGCGTGGTTTACAGGAATCAGTTTTGTACAGAAAAGCTTCTCAGTACGCATGCATGTAATACCACAAAGTAAATGAAAATTAAACTTGGAATTTGCATGTTTTAAATATTATGATTCCTGGTAACTTGTAATTTGGAGTTATATGCTGTTTCACTGTCCATTTAAAGCAGTCATGGTTAGAGTTTGGAAACCACGGAACCACACACTGTTTGAAGACCCATCTGTTCTGTCCCAATTCATTTAAAGCAGTGTTTCTTAAACTTGGCAATTTTAAGAAGTTTGGACTTCAACTCCCAGAAATTTCCAGCCCGAACATTGATTTAAAAGAAGTCATCAAAATTTAATTGAATATCCATGAACACTGGCTTGGTATGGAATACCAGTGTGGAATATACAGCTGAGTAACATTCATGGACTGTATCTTAGAGTCATATTAATAAGTATATAAGTTTGTCAGCTACTGTTTCCTTAGAAAAATCATTACAGAGATGAGGCTCTCTTGTCTTAAAATAAAATGTTTATTTTAATGGGAGGAAAACTATGCTCTTAAATTGTGCTATCCCAGGTGCTAGCCCTTATGGCTTGCAAGAATCCTTAAACACATCCAGTCAATTGTATGATTTGCTAGTAGGCCTATTTGAGTGTCACTTAAGGCTGATTTGTATAGAATACTGTAAGGTTAGACCAGGGGTCAGCAACCTGAAACAGTGAAAGAGCCACTCGGAACCGGTTCCCTCACAAAAGGAAAAACTGTGAGCCGCAAAAAATATGTGCACATGCACGTACATGCGCACATGCGCAGAACAGGGTTTGAAGAGTGGAGCCAAGGCGAGATTTGCACCTACCCTGCATATTTGAATTGATTGGTTGAACTTTTTTAGTCCCACTTTTTTTTGGGGGGGGACTGCACATGGCAGAGGACCGGGAGCCGCAGGAGACGGCTGAAAGAGCCGCATGCTGCTCCGGAGCCGCGGGTTGCAGACCTGTGGGTTAGACAAAGGTGTCTATCCCAAAATAAAGCCCAGGCTATCTGGAATAGGGAGATTATAAGAAATCCAACTTTGGAAAAGGCACACATCTAAGTAAGGCTAGCTGATAAATGTCAATTTCTAAAATTTGCAAGGGGAAGGGATAGTGTGAAAAACACAAGTCAACATAGGCCACAAGAATTAGCTATAATTTATTTTATTTATTTATTTTATTTATTTAGATTTATATACCGCCCTTTCCCGAAGGACTCAGGGCGGTTTACAGGGTATTTAAAAGAAAATCAATACAAAAGTTAAAACATAATTAAAAAAGATTAAATGAAACCCTGAGAAAAAATAAAAACCCAGTTAAAATTAAAAATTTAAAAATTCTCAGCCTGGGCCAGAGAGCTCGAAGAGCCAGGTCTTCAGGTCCTGTACTTAGGCACCTAATCTCCCATGGATCTAAACAAGACAGGCAGCCTAATCAGTTTAGAAACAAACTACCATCACCACGAATATCTCTGAATACCGAAATTCAGGCCCTACAATGGGGACGTTGAGTGGGGTTGAAAAGGGGAAAGAACAGTGGTCATATTCCTACTTTCTCTGTTACAGTGACAACTGCCATGACTAAATACTGTAATGGAGCCAAATAAAAAACTGAAAAACATTTTAGAATAATGAAGCATTGAACATATTAATGGATATCTTATGTGTTAAACAATGAACATGAATGTTTGAGCTATTAAAATAGTTATGATAAGCATTTGAATCTGTGCATGAGATCAAGAAATGCTTTTTGAATTACCAAAAACAGCTCTGTTTCATTCTTTTTATTTAAAAATATAGCATCAAACTAGAACTTTTAAAAAAAAGAAGTTGCAATGAATTGCCTTTTCATTTTTGGTCCCATTAACCTACTAATTGTTATATGGAGTGGTGTCAGATATATGTTTATGGAAAATGTGCAACTTGGAAATATTTCCAGTATTGGGGGTGGGGGCAATCGTGTAATTCAACTTCAACTTCCTGAAGACAGAGACATCTGTCATATCCCAAAACTATCCCAAAACTTGTGCATGCAGATTTGACTAAGATTGCATGGCTGCTTTAATTTCATCTAGTTGCCGAAATGATTTTGCAGATGGACCATTCAGAAGGAACAGTGATGCAAATAGGGGAGCTGTCTCGAGGAATAAACAACCTTACGGTATGTATGAATTCAAGAGGACCATCTACAAGTTTTATTATTGATCATTGTTAATCAGCAATATAATATTAGCTGCCATCCCTATTCATGAGAGGGATTCCTGAGCTCTATCAAGCTCCCCTCATTTATGTTTTTTGCTCCCACTGAGGTCATTGGAAGAAAACACTATTAATTTCAAAATGTTGTATCCTTTAAGAGAGGAATGAAGAAGGCTAGGCTTCTGATAGAGAAAAGGATTTTGGGTAAACCCTTTCATAAATTATAAAAACATTTCTTACTTTCTGATATATCTGACTAGATATGGCTTGATTTTTTTTTAATTTCCAGACAATGTTAAGCCAAGATCAAATGCTGAACAACGATCAATTTTTAACATCAACTTTTGAGGACTGGAGATAAAGATGCCACAGGAATAACACTAAATCCTTTCTCCTATCATGCCAGAAAACTGATGCAACAAGCTGGATGCTATACCTAGAAATATATCATTTTCTTTGCCACTAAAATATGTGAAAGTTCAATGTGCTTTTAAAGGATACACATATACACAGAGATAAATACTATGGTCTAGGTAGTAAAAACATGCATTCAACAAACTGCAATTTTTCTAGAAATTTGGAAATCAAAGATCTGTTGTTAATCTATTTTAATCACTATGAACAATTTAATAGTGATCCATTTTTCTATCTTTTGTAATTCTAAGATTTGGTTATAGTGCACAGCAATGGAACTGCAGTAGATTTCAAAGCTGTAGCTCAGGGGTCTTCAAACTTGGCCCTTTCATGAGTTGTGGACTTCAACTCCCAGAGTTCCTCAGCCAGACACACTGGCTGAAGAATTCTGGGAGTTGAAGTCCACAAGTCATAAAAGGGCCAAGTTTGAAGACCCCTGCTGTAGCTATTCTTTAGTGTTGTTTGTGCAATGATGTATATTGAATCTGAACTATGGTAGTGAGAAAGTGATTCCTTGATGCATTAAAAATGTGTTCATTGGTTCAAAAGACAGTCATGATCAAGAGCAACCTAACCCCTGATGACTCAATAGATGCAACCATGCAGCTATTTTTAAAGCAGTATGGAAGTTGCCTTTTTCTTCATTTTTTTAAAGCTTTCTGGGCTAGTCTACAATCATATTCCCTGATGTTCTCCCATTCCAAAATTAACCAGGTGTGTTCCTGTTTGATTTTCAGAGCTGGACAATGTTAACCTGGTGCTACCACCAACTGATACACTCACTGTTTTCTTGAGCACTTTGACTAATCACTATGAGTGTCACCTACTGAGTACTAGAAGCTCCCAGTATTTGATGATGAAATCATTCCTATCCTCTGCAATAATTCTTGTCTTCCTTCCACTTGCTAATTCTGAACTATACATTCACTCTACAACAAGAACCCTTGTTACCCGGGCTAAGTGGTGACAGGTTAACAAAAACTTACATTAGTTATTTGTATAACATTTCATTGCTGTAGTGTGATAGAAACTATTGAAAAGTTAGAGGTGACTGTTCTTCATTCAAGGGTTTAAATGGGTGCATTAATTCATGCAACACCAAAAATGTGTCGTAAATGCTACTAAATTCTACAATTACTTAAATATTACTAAATTCTATATTTTGTTTGACTTACTCATTCAAAGGAAACACATAACAACATGTTGGCATAGGTTTTTACGGCTGACATCAAGGAAGCAGTGATGAGTTTCCTGGCAGTATGGCAGGCTGGGGAATTCTGGCAGTTGAAGTCCACGAGTCTTAAAGTTGTCAAGGTGTTGGACACCCCACTCCTAAACCATAGCCATTCAGTCAGAAAGCTCATCACTGCTTTATACATAATAGCCTAGCAGATCAGTTTATTTTTGTCCTAATCAGCTGGAAGCTAAACATTCTTTGAAATATTCTATAGATTGAAGTTAATTTGAAGTATGAAAAACAATGAAGGGACCAAGCAAATGCCCACAGTTGTATTCTTGTTCTGTCATCCCGCTTATCTTTCAGTGCAGAAAATTCTTGAAGTCATCTCCCAACTATTAAATTTTAATATTTTCTTAAATTACAGTAATCAAGAGAAAAATACCTTTGTCAGAAAAGAACCATAATTATAATTAATGTTATAATTAATAGTTACATCTAAACCACCAAAATCTGTGATCCATGTTCACCACCTAAATTCAGGGGGAAGGATTAGTAATATTTCAGTGGTGTGTGAGAACAGATTACCACATCAGGGGAATATTGTTAATAATTAGAGTCTGACGTGGTATTCTGTCTTATCTCCAACAGCACTTTTGTCTGCTTCAGTTTCCTCTTGAAATGAAATAAATGGGCACACCTCAACACTATTCTTTTTCAGGACTGATTGTGGGGGGGCAATCGGCCACTCTTAATATTTTTTTTGTGTGGAAATATTTGCCGATCTGTCAAAAAGGCTTGTAGCAATCTACAATTTAAAGGCTTAAATTAAAGGGCTTGTAGCAATTCTAATGCAACCGTGATCATCTAAATATCTTTATACACGTTTGCCACCTAGTGGCAAACAAATTCCTTGTTTGCAAAATACATTCCCAAGTTATTGCTGACATAAGCACAGCCTTGAGTGTACTCTTCCTGCAGAAGTATTAACCTGAAGATATCAACAAATTTATTCTGTGGCACCAGCCCAGCTTTCACAGTTAAGTAAGAGTCGGACACGACTTCGCAACTAACAACAAAGAGAGCTTTGGATACTATAATCAATGGTAAATTGCAGAGACACAGCTCAATGTTCATCCAGAAGATGTCCCTTTCAGACCTATGTACCCTTTTGAACATATTTTTATTTGTTGTATAGGTATAATTCTGGATTTCATACTGTATACTGCATGTTCAAACGTCAAACTTTGTTCTACAATATATTTTTTACAAAACTAATGTTGCATTACAAGCATGTATACAGGTGTTCCTGGACCTGAAGCATTATTTGGGCTACAAGGTAAAATATTTTGGACCAGAGTATCATATATCAGTAAATGGAGGAATTTTGATTTCTCTGCTGCAGAATATTTTGAATCCAAATGAGGTATTTTAGGTTCTGCATGAGAATAGGTTTTAAATAATTATAATTTCCTTGCTTGTCTTCTTTATTATCTAAATATTAAAGTCTTCTGTGGAAAATGCTTATGCTCCAAATGGTATCACATATAATTAGGTGATGTCACTCTTAGTTGTATTTACAGCTATTAAGTTGGTTTATATGAAGCACATTTCCCACCAGTAGCTTGGTGTGAAGTTTATGATCGGAAATTGTGCTGTAGTTGCATGGTTATTCTAAATATTGCACCTGCGAAGCTGCATATTTGATTCAGAAGACAAATATTTTGGTCTTGCCAACCGCCCTGAGTCCTTCGGGAGATAGGGCGGGATATAAATCCCATTAATAATAAATAATAAATAAATAGCATATGGTAAATTAGACGGCTTTTTACATGACCACCATCTTTCCTACAAGAAACATCAAGCTAAATGCATCCCTGCTTCTCTTCAGTCAGAGACTGCCCAAAAAAAAACTTCGTCAATAAAGAAGGTGAGGAGCATTCTTTCTCTCTAGGGATGCCTTGGTGTGCTAATGGTTTCATCCAGTTCATCTGGAGTCAATATTTGGGGAAGCAACTCTGAATATAAATTAGCTATTTAAGCCCAGCAAAACCCCAATTGGATTTATTTTGGCCATACTTGAATTAAATCTTTTTAATTGTATGTTTGAAAAACTGCATGTCATAGTTTTTACATTGGTGAAAAACTGAAGTCAGCTTCAGCAACAGTAGCCAGAAGAAGATCCAACAACTGCAAAAAAAATGGACTACAGATCTTACAAGAAGCCACGGGCTCCTTACCACTGTCCCATTGCAATTAATTCCTAACCAACTTTGTTTCAAAAGCGGTTCATGCTTTATACACTAATAAAAATTGACATAAAATCATATGGAAATTCAAAGTCCACAAAATGCAGGGCTTTTTTGTCATAGAATGCCTAGAACGGAGTTCCGGCACCTTTTTTGGATGGAACCTTGTAGGGTAAGCAAGACGTGTTGTATGACGTGTGAGTTCCGGCACCTTTTTCTTTTACAAAAAAAAGCACTGACAAAATGTATCAGCATTTCATTCACGTGAAACAAAAAAAGCTTTATAAAACTTTATTAAGGCTAGGCAAGGCATTAGAAAGTATGAGATAAGAGTCCTCTTTTGAAGGATCAGCACAGGTCCTGTGAAGTCTTTCCCCTCTGTAATGTGTGTTTGTCAGGCACAGGCCTAGAGATGATACCGCAACATGCAACTGAGTTCATTGCTTCATTTGCTTACAGTTAATAGAATCTGGCCAGACTAAAATTGTAACCTAATTTACTAGATACATCCTGAGAGATTCTAGACTGTGTCTACCCTGAACCTCTTCCCACCCACCCCCACCCCCACACACAGCTTGGAGCTGTGCAGCCTTTTACTCTGGGCCTCTCTCTGGAAAAGCTCTATGTTGCCACAAGTCCCTTCCACCCATCCACTGCTTTTCCAGGTGTGCATTCCATTACAGTATTCTTGCACAGACAACACTTCTCTGGGATTGCCAGCCAACCAAAGCAGTTGCAGAATTACACGTTTGGGAAAATTCTTCAAGGTAGCTGTAGGGACACTCCTACAAGTCATGGTTGCTTCAAGGAGGAAAATTTTGCTTACATCAACCCACTCTGCAATGTGCACCTTCAAATGTTTTGCGTAACCATAGTACCTATGACATCTGCTAAGTGAATTACATTCAAGTTCAATAAGCAAATGTGCTCTCTTTTGCATATCCCAGCAATTCAAGATTGGGCTGACAGGCAAATTGAATCATGGGTGGAGGTCCACACATCAGAATCAAAGTGTCCCCAGAGGGGGGAGGAAGATGGTCCTTTATCATGTTTGCAGTAACAAAGCCAGTGCTATACTTCCATCCTGCAACAAAAAGGAAAGAGAAGCTTTATGGCAATGTCTGGGCAGAAGATAGTACTGCACACACTCATGGTGTTCTCATGGCTTCTCCCTTTCAAAGAAATCTAACTAAGCTTGATTTCATTAAATTTGAATGTTATATTTCATAGTAACACGATCATTCTCTTTATATTTAATAATTTCCTCAAACCATATTGATACTTGGATAGCAACATCTGGAGATACCCTGCAAACACACATGGCCAAGATTGTATACCTCTCCTTCAGAGATAGAATCATAACCTTAACTAAGATCAGCTTATCCACTGGTTAAAATGCCAGGCTAGAAACCAGATTTCAAGTTATAGGTCTTAGGCATGAAAGCCAGCTAGGTGACTTTGGGCCAATCACTCTCTCAACCCAACCTGCCTCACAGGGTTGTTGTTTTTGTGGGTAAAATAGGAGGAGGAAGGACTATTATGTATATTCACCACCTTGAGTTATGTATAAAGTAATAAAGGCAGGGTAAAAATCTAACAAATTTGTTGTTGACTTGCACAAACATAATTGCTTAATTACTGTTATTACTACAGGTGGAAAGACTGCATTATGAATTTTCATGCTACTCTTCACCTTCCCGTGTTAAAAAACATGTGTCGCTAACTGTGATAGGTAATCCATTGCTTAGAAACACAGCACAGTAACTATATACTTCTCAAGTAATTTTCTATAAAGACAATATCTGATATTGTACTGCTCAAATCACAGTGGAAAGGTGCTTGGAATAATGGTAATAATTTCAGTCCGGAAAGGCAATGTGTGAAACATTCAAACTCTACTTTGGTAAAAGTGGTGCATCATAGCAAGGCAAACGTCCCATATGATTGCGATAGAGATAAATGTGTTATCTTAAACTGTTCTGTATAGAAGAGTTCACTTAGCCTTTGAGCAACATCAACTTACCATGAGGTGGTCTGTCCAAAGTATAAAGGTAAAGGTAAAGGTTCCCCCGCACATGCGTGCTAGTCGTTTCCGACTCTAGGGGCCGGTGCTCATCTCCGTTTCATAGCCGAAGAGCCAGCGTTTGTCCGAGGACGTCTCCGTGGTCATGTGGCCGGCATGACTAGACGCCAAAGGCGCACGGAACGCTGTTACCTTCCCACCGGAGTGGTCCCTATTTTTCTACTTGCATTTTTACGTGCTTTCGAACTGCTAGGTGGGCAGAAGCTGGGACGAGTAACAAATGTGTTATCTTAAACTGTTCTGTATAGAAGAGTTCACTTAGCCTTTGAGCAACATCAACTTACCATGAGGTGGTCTGTCCAAAGTATACCACAATTTAAATTGGTCTGAGTGGTTTGCAGCTACATCTTCAAGTTCTGGTTTCAGTAATATATCGTGTTCCGTCTGCCAATCAAAAGTCAAGTATCCATTCAGAGTTGAACATTCAGGTTGATACAGAGTCCATTGTTAGTATTAGTTTACCTTTTGATCTAGGATTCTTATTTTATATATTGTTTTGCAGCTTCCCTGTATTCATCAATTCTCTTTGCTGTGGAAGGCAATCTATTCAACCTTCCTAGAAGTGAGTTATTCTCAAGTAGAGTAGCTTGCGTTGTGGGCAATGTGGTTAGAATTAGATGTTAGCAATTCTGTGGAATCAGAAAACTATCAATACCACCAGGGATTTCCTATACATCTGGCACAACATCTTATGCTGGTTCTATTAATTAAATATGCAATTTAGCATTGGGCTTAATAATAAGAATGTGCTAAGTATAATCCCTTTCCAATGAACCCATGGGGCATGCAGAATTAATCTGTCATCACCTGACTGGGCATATATCAGTCTTACACAGGAGGTATATAAGAAGATGAGGAGGCTACTCAAACTATAGTTCTTCCTGGCTACCTCACCATCCTCCCACCTACCTTGGTGGAGCAGTGGGCTAATGCCTCCTTAAGTAACACCAGCTGCCTGCAATTAGTGCAGGTTCGCATCCCACCAGGCTCAAGGTTCACTCAGCCTTCCATCCTTCCGAGGTAGGTAAAATGAGGACCCAGATTGTTGGGGGCA
Organism: Vipera berus; assembly: GCF_964194415.1. NCBI lineage: Eukaryota > Metazoa > Chordata > Lepidosauria > Squamata > Viperidae > Vipera > Vipera berus. Next base: position 97,581,685 of record NC_138202.1, read on the forward strand.
ATTAAGCTGACTTTGTAATAATGACGCTTGGGGGGTGTATGAAAGCCCTAATAAGCAGGCATATACATAGAATGAAGGCTACTGCTAAGCTTGTAAGCCGCCCTGAGTCTTCGGAGAAGGGCAGGATATAAATGAAATTAAAATAAAAATAAAAATAAATACCTCTGTTTGAAATCAGCAGCATCCAGCTTTTCATGGAACCAGAAAAAAATGTTTAATTTTCACCAAAGGAAGAGCAATGAAGAAACTTTTTGATATGTATTCGGGAGGATGATGTGGATGTCCAAGCAACTGCTGGTCGCTGTTGCTTTTATAGTGATTTCACAAAAACGGAAAGGCAAACAAAACGTAAGTCAACCAACCTGATTAGCAAAAAGGAGATAACATTTTGTTTTATCGGTAGGGTCCTTTGTGATATGGCGGATCAGCTGAAGCATTGGAGTAATTCCTGTCAAATCAAAGCCAAGGTTCAGAATGAAGTAATATTTTTTCCATAGCCCAAAAGTAGAACCATAACGTTGGGTTCTTATTCCTATCCTTGTCAACTATAAAACTAGGTGGACATTTGTCTGAGCATGAAAGGCATACAAAATAGAACAAATGTGTGCTTTTTTAATACTCAGTGAAGGTAATATAATTCTCCAAAATTTCCAAGATAAGAAAAGAGAGAAAGAGAGAGAAATGATAGATAAAACAGTCATTCCCGAGATTCAAGAATATTGTTATTTAATACTTTGTCTAAGAGGATATCTTTTTTTCTCCTCCTTTTATATTAAATTTAATATATTAAATTATATTAAATAGTCTCACACTATTTAATTTTACATTCAGTTTCTGAGCCACAGGTTCATGGGTAATGACAGAACATTAAATTATACTTAACTATAAAAGAGGATCAGTAGAGAAGAATCTTAAAAGATTTCAAAAATGCCTAGGCTCATAATAAAAATGTGGCTTTTCAAAAGCCAAAGTGTCAAATTGACTAGGACTTTATGTCATAATCAGCGCTTCAAACTGAGTACAGAGTTAGCTTATTAAGCAATTATTTAGACAAGGGTAAGTACTCAAACATTTTTAGAAGTAAATTAAGTTGTGCATCAGATATGACATATCTTCTGTTCCATGCTAAGCCTTGGTCAGGTCTTCTGTGCTTACTCTTTTGCAATAGAGGGGACAATAATAAATATTAATTTGACGAAGTTCCTTTTACAGCATACATCATAATCAGGAAGTATATGGCTTTTTTTAATTTATTCAAGCCTCCCTATTCCCAAAACAAGGAATACCTACCTGTTCCCCCAGCAATCATCCCAAGATGCTTAACAAACTTCATCTTTGCTTCAGACTTTTTATCCAATTTGATAGCAAATTTACCTGTGTAAAATTACAAGCGTCAATTCCAACAAAATTGGACCAGTGCAAAGCTCTGAATCATGGCTATATACATTACTGTATATTAAATCTGCAATATTATATCAATTTCTAAGTGTGAAAACCTGTACAGTGCTAAAGGCCTTCCCTCTCATATATCAGAGTTAAGCTTGATATATACCGGTATTTGAAACTAGCTTGCTGAATAACCCATAATTGCCTGAGCTCATACAAAGCTAAATATTAATCCACAAGTGTACAATCTGAGTCTCCAGAGCAGTTTACGGCTCCTGGAGGTTTTCTTGTGACCTTTGGAACCATGCTATTCAATCTGCTACAATATGAACATCTTTAGATGGTGGCACAGATGTTCTGTAAGTATTTGCTACCATTATAACAGAGTTATAATATTCGGTAAGTATTTGCTAGGATTCTGTAAATATTTGCTACCATCTAATGGTTGGTTACATTCAGCTCAGATCCAATAGTTTGACCAGAGACTCCCAGGAGTTATTACCAAATTATATTTAGTGTAACAGAAAGGGAATTCTATTTGTTATAAATAAGACAACCAGTTTAGTCTAGTAGTTAAGGCACCAGGCTAGAAAGCAGGAGACCATGAGTTCAAGTCCACCCTTACCCACAAAAGCCAGCTGGGTCTCAGCCCAACCCACCTCACAGGGTCGTTGTGAAAAAAATTGGAGGAGGAAGATGTGTTGGAAATGTTTGCCACCTTGAGTTATTTGTAAAAACAACAGATAGGATACAAAGAAATAAACAGAATAATGTGGTATTTGTTGAATGCCATATTCCAGACTTCCCCAAACCTTCGGGGTTGGCGGCCCAAAGGGAGGGAGGAGGGAAAGAAGGGATGATTTTCTGGGGGGGGATAAATGCATGTCCCCTTCATGGATTACTGCCTTGTCGTGGCGAAGGGGCTTGCGTAATTCAATGAAGCTATGAGCTATGCCGTGCAGGGCCACCCAAGACGGACAGGTCATAGCCGAGAGTTCTGACAAAACGTGATCCACTGGAGAAGGAAATGGCAACCCACTCCAGTATCTTTGCCATGAAAACCCTATGGACAGTACCAAAAGGCAAAACGATATGACGCTGGAAGATGAGCCCCTCAGGTCGGAAGGCGTCCAATATGCTACTGAGGAAGAGCAGAGGGCTAGTACTAGTAGCGCCAGAAAGAATGAAGCGACTGGGCCAAAGCCGAAAGGACGCTCAGCTGTGGATGTGTCTGGTGGTGAAAGGAAAGTCCGATGCTGTAAAGATTTTTTCTCCATAGGAACCTGGAATGTAAGATCCATGAATCAAGGCAAGTTGGACGTGGTCAAACAAGAGATGATAAGACTGAACATCGACATCTTAGGTATCAGCGAACTAAAATGGACAGGAATGGGTGAATTTAATTCAGATGACCATCAGGTATACTACTGCGGACAAGAATCCCTCAGAAGAAATGGAGTAGCCTTCATAGTCAATAAAAGAGTAGGAAAAGCAATACTGGGATACAATCCTCAAAATGACAGAATGATCTCAGTTCGAATCCAAGGCAAACCATTTAATATCACAGTAGTCCAAGTCTATGCCCCAACCACCGGTGCTGAAGAGGATGAAATTGACCGGTTCTACGAAGCCCTACAGCACCTTATAGAACTAACACCAAAAAATGATGTCCTTATCATCATGGGGGATTGGAATGCTAAAGTAGGAAGCCAAAAGATAACCGGAATAACAGGCAACTTTGGCCTTGGAGTACAAAATGAAGCAGGGCACAGGCTGATAGAATTTTGTCAAGATAATACGATGGTCATAGCAAACACTCTTTTCCAACAACCCAAGAGACGGCTCTACACATGGACATCACCAGACGGTCAACACAGAAATCAGATTGACTATATGCTCTGCAGCCAAAGATGGAGAAGCTCTATACAGTCAGTAAAAACAAGACCAGGAGCTGACTGTGGCTCAGACCATGAGCTTCTCCTTGCAAAGTTTAGGCTTAAACTGAAGAAAGTAGGGAAAAGCACTAGGCCACTCAGGTATGAATTAAATCATATCCCTGTTGAATATACAGTAGAGGTGACAAATAGATTTAAGGAATTAGATCTGATAGACAGAGTGCCTGAAGAACTATGGACAGAGGTTCGTGACATTGTACAACAGGTAGCAACCAAAACCATCCCAAAGAAAAAGAAATGCAAGAAAGCAAAATGGCTGTCTGAGGAAGCTTTGCAAATAGCTGAGGAAAGGAGGGAAGCGAAAGGAAAGGGAGAAAAACATAGATATGCCCAATTGAATGCAGAATTCCAGAGAATAGCTAGAAGAGATAAGAATGCCTTCTTAAATGAACAGTGCAAAGAAATAGAAGAAAACAATAGAATAGGGAGGACCAGAGATCTTTTCAAGAAAATTGGAGAGATGAAGGGAACGTTTAATGCAAAAATGGGCATGATAAAGGACCAAAATGGCAGGGACCTAACAGAGGCAGAAGAGATTAAGAAGAGGTGGCAAAATTACACAGAAGAACTATACAAGAATGAGCTTAACGTCCCTGATAATCACAATGAGGTGGTCACTGACCTCGAGCCAGACATCCTAGAATGTGAAGTGAAGTGGGCCTTAGAAAAGCTGAGCAACAACAAAGCTAGTGGAGGTGACAGTATTCCAGCTGAGCTATTCAAAATCTTAAAAGACAGTGCAGTAAAAGTGCTACACTCAATTTGCCAGCAAATTTGGAAAACTCAACAGTGGCCACAGGATTGGAAAAGATCAGTTTACATTCCAATTCCAAAGAAAGGCAGTGCCAAAGAATGTTCAAACTATCGCACCATTGCACTCATTTCCCATGCTAGTAAAGTCATGCTTAAAATCCTACAAGCTAGACTTCAGCAGTATGTGGATCGAGAACTACCAGAAGTACAGGCAGGATTTCGAAGAGGCAGAGGAACTAGAGATCAAATTGCCAACATACGCTGGATCATGGAGAAAGCTAGGGAGTTCCAGAAAAACATCTACTTCTGCTTCATTGACTATGCTAAAGCCTTTGATTGTGTGGATCATAACAAACTGTGGCAAGTTCTTAAAGAGATGGGAGTACCAGACCATCTTATTTGTCTCTTGAGAAACCTATATGCGGGTCAAGAAGCAACAGTGAGAACTGGACACGGAACCACTGATTGGTTCAAAATTGGGAAAGGAGTCCGGCAAGGCTGTATACTGTCGCCCTGCCTATTTAACTTATATGCAGAGCACATCATGAGAAAGGCAGGGCTAGATGAATCAAAAGTTGGAATTAAGATTGCCGGAAGAAATATCAACAACCTAAGATATGCAGATGATACCACTCTAATGGCAGAAAGTGAAGAAGAACTAAAGAGCCTCGTGTTGCGGGTGAAGAAGGAGAGTGCAAAACTTGGGTTGAAACTAAACATTAAGAAAACCAAGATCATGGCATCTGGCCCTCTCAATTCCTGGCAAATAGATGGGGAAGAAATGGAGGTAGTGACAGATTTTATTTTCCTGGGCTCCAAGATCACTGCAGATGGGGACTGTAGCCAAGAAATTAAAAGACGCTTGCTCCTTGGGAGGAAAGCCATGGCAAATTTAGACAGCACACTAAAAAGCAGAGACATCACCCTGTCAACAAAAGTGCGTATAGTCAAGGCTATGGTCTTCCCAGTTGCAATGTATGGCAGTGAAAGCTGGACCATAAGAAAGGCTGAGCGCCAAAGAATTGAAGCCTTTGAACTATGGTGCTGGAGAAGACTCCTGCGAGTTCCTTGGACTGCAAGGCGATCAAACCGGTCAGTCCTAGAGGAGATCAACCCTGACTGCTCTTTAGAAGGCCAGATCCTGAAGCTAAAACTCAAATACTTTGGCCACCTAATGAGAAGGAAGGACTCACTGGAGAAGAGCCTAATGCTGGGAAAGATTGAGGGCAATAGAAGAAGGGGACGACAGAGAATGAGGTGGCTGGATGGAGTCATTGAAGCAGTAGGCGTGAGCTTAGATGGACTCCAGAAGATGGTAGAGGACAGGAAGGCCTGGAGGAACATTGTCCATAGGGTCGCGATGGGTCGGACACGACTTCGCAACTAACAACAACAAAAAATGCATGTGTGCATGTGTGCTCATGCAGCAACACCCACTGCTTGCATAAGTGGGTGCCTGTGACAACGCTTGTATGAGTGGACCCGTGAATGCCCGTGACGCTCGTGGTAATGTTTATACATGTGGGGCCGCGAACACTTGCAATGCTTGCAATGCTCCTGCAAGTGGGGCTGTGCACGCACGTGCAGACACAAGCACTGGCCAGCCACTCATGCGGCCTGGAGGCCAATAGGCCCAGCCCGCTAGTGGACCACAGCCCACAGATTGGGGACCCCTGCCTATTTAATGAATTATATTCAACCACATGAATAATGTGATATTCATTAACAGCAGGAGAGGAGAGGGAAAAAGTATGCTAAAGTTGGAGATGCTATCTGTAAAATATCCCCAAATTATTGTAGGTCAAGTGGCTACGAAGCACACACAAACAACTTAAAATTGATTGCACGGGCAAAAGATCTAAGGTTTGTTTAACTTGTGACATGCTATATTATCCGCCCAGAGTCTCTCTGTAGAGAGATGGGTAGTTTCAAAACTTAATAAATAAAATAAAAAATAAATATCTCTCATCTCTCTCATCTCTCATTTTATTTCTTCAAAAGCAGTTGATTAAACCTATTCATAATTATAAACTTCTTGGGACTTGACAATGAAATAGTACCTGATCCTTTATAAACCAGAAGCCCATTAGGCCCTCTGAAATCCATGGTGTCACCAATCTTCATGGCATCTAAGTACTGGGACATCTTTCCACCTTCAGGAAATTTTGGGTGAACATTTTTGTGGTAAACCTAGAAAGAATACACACACATGCAATAACTGACAGTGGTCTGTATTGGAAAAGATCATTCTATTTTGTACTATTATATAAATCATGAATTAGAAGCCAGAAAAAGCCACATTTCTCCTGTTTACGCTCTATAAAACAAATCCACTGCACTGCTAGGGGCAAATAATTTTATCCTCAATAAAGTTACAAGAGTATTAACCTAGACTGTTATTTTTGGCCAATTATGAAGTATTTAATTATATCCCCTAAACTCTGCTGAAGATGTTACCTATCCTGGTAAGAAAACGTTTGGAACCAACCCACAAGCTCAGAGAACAAACCTTCACCCTCAATTATGTATTTTACCAGGTATTTAGTGGCCCTATTTATGTACTTGTTTTAGACTCCAAATTGTTTGGGAGCGAGTTGCCTTAAATACCATCTTAAATATAAGCTGGATCTTTAGAATTCCTTCTCTATAGTGTCCTCTCTTCATATAGCAAGTAGGGAAAGCTCTAATGAGAAGGCCTTTTCAGTTATAGAACAGTTTCCCCAGAGAAATTCATCTGAAGACACATTAATGATCTTTTCACAATGGGGAAAGAACTTTTTAATTAACCTTTTGAAGAACATGTACTCTAGGCTGAGCTTCTTTATTTATAACCTGTTTTAAGTATAACTGTTTTATACTGTAGCGGGTTTTAATGTTAGATATGTTTTGTGAGGTCTTAAGAGAATGCGTGCCTCAAGGAAGCAACATTAACATGGTAAATAAAAATGAATAAACCCAAAACCATGATCAACATCACTTCAGAGTAATTTTGAATACGTTGCTTACTAAGCTCTGGATGATATTATTTCTTCATTATACATACAGGCAGAACCAAACATAGTATGGTCAAGAAGAACTATTCACTCTGGGTCTTTATCTCAAATTAGACATAAAATACTTGGTTTAAAAAAACTGTTTTAAATTTATATCACATTCTATCTTTTGATACCCTGGTATGTCAATATCCATTAAGACTTTTTACTTTTACTATGAACAAGAAATTCAAATCAGGACTCCTCAGATGTTTTAGAAGCACCTATAGTAAGTAGGTACATTGGTTTTGCTGAGAAAAGTAAGAAAATTAAATAAGCTATAGAGAAGTAGATTTTTCATCATTTACTCATTCTTCTTCTCGGTCTCAGTGCTTTATCTCTAAAATAATTGTGCACAGTATTCCAACCATATATTCAAAGATAATTTCTAGATATCAAATGTGGTATATTGTCTGTTTTTAACAGCTGCAAAGAAGAAGTGAGGGTCAAACTATTCTCTAAAGCACCAGAGGGCAAGACAAGAAACAATGGTTGGAAACTGACCAAAGAGAGAAGCAACCTGGAATTAAGGAGAAACCTCCTAATAGTGAGAACAATTAACCAGTGGAACAGCTTGTCTCCAGAAGTTATAGGGGCTTCATCACTGGAGGTTTTTAAGAAGAGACTGGACAGTCACTTATCTGAAATGGTATAGGCTCTCCTGCTTGAGCAGGGGGCTGGCGTAGAAGACTTCCAAGGTCCCTTCCTGCTCTATTCTATTCTAATTTGACTTATGTAACTTGACTATTAGGGACCAATTTATTTGAGAAACATAGCAACCAAAACAGACTAATTTACCTGGTCAAAACCGTTTAAACCTACCTTTATTACTAAATCAACATATCCTTTCACTTCATCACTAGAAACTGGTGTATAAGCCCGAATCACAAGGTTATCACTGACTTTGGCAGAGAGGTATACATGTTGGCCTAGAGAAAAATAGTTATAGTTCCAAAGTTTATTATTATGGCATTAAAGAAGAAAGCAAATGATTTGGGATCCCTTTTCAAACTGGATAACATCTGCAAAATTGGTTGGGAACACAATTCTTCTCATCCCCAGAGAGAAATGTCAATTCTTATATACCTAGTTAAGAAAGAAGGAGAACCTCCTATAGTTGTAAAGATAAACATAAAAATGCTGGGTGGGAGTGGAAGAAGTAAGTTCCAACTAGCTGATAAGAAAATAATAACTGGAAATATACAAATCCCCGTGAACTGAAGATCCTGCAAAGGTGTGGAGTGTCATCATTCAAGCTTGTGAAAAAGTAGAAGGCCACCAAACAAAACATGACATTAACTGCATGACTGAAGTTATGAGCATGTGTTAATTAACTATGGCAGCCTGAACTTTAGTGTTCAGGACAGGGGATTAACTCTTTTCTTCGCATAACTTGACCACCTCTCTTAAGGCATTTGTTTGGCAGATACATCTTAAAGAGGTTAATGACTATATTAAAAGGATTGCAGCAGACAGCATGCCTGTTGAAATAAAATACAGATGCAGCTGCAATCAACAGTTAAATTCCAACCTATTTTGAGTAGTTTCTGCCTTTTCCAAAAGTTAAGAGATCACAGTACAGTGCTAGAATTCTACCTCATTGGAGACCTATCTTTTATGCTAAAATATCTGCCTAGTTTCCTAACCTGTTTCTAGTTTAATAATTCCTTGTCATCTATGTCTTCACCATCCATGAGTCACACCTGGCTTGGAAAAACCATGACTGACCACTATTTAAAACTGAAATATTTTATTCTCCCCGGTGTTCAATGAGAGATGAGTTTTAAATACTGTATATGCCACCTTTCGGCTGTAGTTTACTTCTATGGCCTCTGTGTTTTACTTTCTCATTTTATTTTGCAATCCCCATTATGATATATTAAAGGACAGTATATAAACACCTGCAATAAAAGAACTTTAATAATAAGGCAAGTCAGCCTGTGTGAAACTCTAGTTCAGTGTTTTTCAACCTTTTTTGGGCAAAGGCACACTTGTTTCATGAAAAAAATCACGAGGCACTCCACCATTAGAAAATGTTAAAAAATTTAACTCTGTGCCTATATTGACTATATATAAAGTAATTCTCTTGAATAGGAATCAAATAAACACAAAGAAAGTATTTTATAATTACTTTTCAATTTTTCCCACGGCACACCAGGCAACATCTCACGGCACACTAGTGTGCCGCGGAACAGTGGTTGAAAAACACTGCTCTAGTTAAGCAAATCATCTATCAGGGAATGGATAGATGTCTGGGCATCATATAGTTTCCTGTAAAAAGGACAGGGTAAGGTACGTCCCTCAAAGAAGGTGGGTGGCAGAGCCGTAAGAAGAGAAAAGAACATGTGCACACAGCTGGATGCCTCACAACTGGATGGTTTCCACCCATATTTCCCAGAACTGATAGATAACCTCTTCTGCAACACAATTAGTTAAAAATAAAGTCAACTCTTGTCCATTGGATTTATCCAGGAAAGTTTGCCATGACTGCATTTTGACTGCTTCCCCTACAATGTGAACAAGTTCCAGCCTAAGTATGTCTTAACCCATCAGCATCCATTTAAGAGAGTTGTTGAATGAAATAGTAAGTGTAACTTAGTAAGCGTAACTACTTACTTGGAAGTAACTTTGCTACTCAGTTTGATACAGACTGTGAATTAATTTTCAGTCCTTTGGATCCAGTGAACACTATTCACTTATAATGCTGACCAATGCTGTTGAAAACAGACTGTTATCTCTAAGAGTCTTTGCATACTATAGTATTTATTCAACATCTCAACATTAAAATCACTTATGATTTCAAGGAGATAACTAACAAAAGATTTTGTGCAGTGCTAAAAAAAACCAGCTTCCGTATCAAACAAGTTTCAGAGAAGGGCTTTTCAAAGATGTTGGGACTCTGCATCAGGAAGTGATGAAGAATAAGGCTATGCTTACCTACAGGCAAGCCCAATATGTGTTTCGGTGATGGAAGTGCAAATCGAAATCTCCTGGTGTCATGGCTGATATCCTGGGGAAAAGCAATCAGGTGAAAAACATTGAGCAATAAAGCATCACAAAAATAATTTAAGACCTTTTCATCATGACAAGCCTCACTTTCCATGTGCTAAAATATACAGCTGAGGAAAAAGGGGGGAGGCACCATAAATGATAAGGGGGAACTGAGGATACCAAAAGTGACCTAGCCATAACAAGGCAGAGAACGTACAAGATCTTTGGACATTGGTTCATTCGGAGATCTCAAACATTCAGCTTGTGGCCATATCTGGCCCACTGAGAGTTTTTTGGTTTGGCCTATGGCAGCCTCACCCATAAGACACTACTGCCTCAGCTTCTCCTCCCATCCCCACTGTGTGCATCTGGCCATGCCTGGCAGCCAGCATCTCAATAGGGTGACCATGCCTCCTGGGTTTATCATTTGTCCCAGATTTTCAAGCTCCAGGCACCCATTTCCCATGTTTTTTCCCTGGCATTGCTGGATTCTCTCCCATAGTGAATAGCACGTTACTCTTCCCCCACAGAGAAAGCCAACACTGCAACCCTGTGTGAGAGAAACTGATGCCGTATAAGCAGGCACTGGGGGGTGGGTGGGTGTAAAAGTGAAGTCTGAGCCTCACAAGCTGTGCAGCAGGGAAGAAGGCTGCCTTTGCTTTTCCCTCAACACATTGGCTTGTGTGTCTTCTCATTTCACTTCCCTTGAATCAGATAGTTTGCCTATCAGTGAAGAACCACAGCTGTAATTCCCTTGAGGTGCTATAGGGATAGACAGTGAGGTCAGTGGGAAACACAGGAAAATTAAAAACATTCAGAAGATTTATGTAATTTTAATATGTGTTTATTATTTTTTAATGTCCCCCTATCTCTCTCAAAGTGTCCCAGTTTGGATAATATGGTTGCCAATCGATGAGAAACATGGTTGGTTGCCACACCAGGAATATGACGTTGAGTACACTGAATAATGTACCTTATATATTTCATATAAAACATGCAGTTTCAATTCAGTTTTTAATATTTCTATGGACATGAATGCGGCCCACCAGGTAGCATACTTTATGCACTGTGGGCCCCATAATCATTTAAGTTTTAATTCCTTGGAATATTTCTTTTTCTTTCTTTTTATGCCTCTATTAGATCACTGCACAACCGCACAGAACTGAATATACAACATACCCAGTTGTGGGTTGGGAAAATCTTGTACACGCTGGATTAGAATTTCAAGCGGTATCTACTCTGTTGCTGCTTCAGTATATCAGAACTGCTGTTACTGAACATTATGCAATATCCCAAGGGCAAAATTTCAAAATAACTTGGCACATTTATGGCCTTCCAAACATGAGAAAATAGATGTAAGTCAATATCGCATGCTCAAATCTTAATGTTTCTGAACAGACACAATCTTTTCAGTGCACATGCTTTCTGTGCCAAAGGCTCGAATCCAACCCCTGCAATCTCTCATTTAAAATATAGATCTCCAACTTGGCACATTGCTGTCAAGAGTTTTATCTGGCATTTTCATACATTCAAGCCAAAAAAGAAAGAAAGAAAGAAAGAAAGAAAGAAAGAGAGAGAGAGAGAGAGAGAGAGAGAGACAGACAGACAGACAGGGAGGGAGGGAGGGAGGGAGGGAGGGAGGGAGGGAGGGAGGAAGGAAGGGAAGAAAGAAAAAGAAAGAAAGAAAGAGACAGAGAGAGAGAGAGAGGGAGGGAGGGAGGGAGGGAGGGAGGGAGGAAGGAAAGGAAGAAAGAAAGAAAGAAAGAAAGAAAGAAAGAAAGAGAGAGAGAGAGAGAGAGAGAGAGAGAGAGAGAGAAAGAAAGAAAGAAAGAAAGAAAGAAAGAAAGAAAGAAAGAAAGAAAGAAAGAAAGAAAGAAAGAAATGACAGCTCACCTCTTTCTCCATCAAAGACAATGGATATTTGATATTTGGATCCTGCAAGGTCACTGGATCTTTCTTCCTCTGAGATCCAATTATTTTATAAAGCAGAAATAGCATAGATGGTACAATTGCAGCCACAGCAATCAAAACAGAAATGTCCTAAAAGATGGGGGGGGGGAAGCACAGGTATGCAAAAAGAATGAAAACTCCACTGCAAAGATGTACTCTCTTCTCAGTCAGATTATCATCAAATTGATCAGCTTTAAATCTATTGACCAAACCTCGATCCTGCATGTGGCATCCAGAGACAATGTCACAATCCAGAACATAGCAGAATTCCCTAACCCCATTTAACATTTTAAAGACTTTAGAAAAAATATATGGGAAGCTATCATGCTGTAAAGCAAAGCACCAGTTTCAAGAATAAGCAGTATCGGTAGTCCTCAAGTTACGACCACAGTTGAGCCCAAAATGTATGCTGCTAAGTGAAACATTTAAGTGAGTTTTATCCCATTTTATGACTTTTCTTGCCACAGTTATATTTATATTTATATTTATTAAACTTATATACCGCCATTCTCCCGTAGGACCCAGGGCGGTTCACAGGCAATTAAAACAACATTACAATACAAAAATTAATACCAATTAAAATAGATTAAATTTTCCTTAATTAAAATCTAAAACCCCTATAACTCTGATTAAAATCCCAATTACAATAAGTTAAAAATTTTTTTAAAAAATCCTCAGTCCTGGCCGGAAAGCTCAAAGAGCCAGGTCTTCAGGTCCCGGTGGAACGAACGAAAATCAGGGGCAGTCCTAAGCTCCATGGGCAGCTGGTTCCAGAGGGCAGGTGCGCCCACAGAGAAGGCCCTCCCCCTGGGTGTTGCCAGCCGGCAATCCTTTGCCGGCGGCACCCTGAGAAGGCCCTCCCTGTGGGAGCGCACAGGACGAAGGGAACTTGATGCCGGCAGCAGGTGTTCCCTCAGATATCCCGGACCCAAGCCATTTAGGGTTTTATAGGTCATCACCAGTTGCTAAGTGAATCACTGCAGTTGTTCAATTAGTAACACAGCTGTTAAGTGAATCTGTCTTCCCCATTGACTTTGCTTGTCGGAATGTCTCAAAAGCTGATCCCATGACCCCAGGACATTGCAACCGTCATACGTAAGAACCAGTTGCCAAACATCTGAATTTTGATCATGTGACCATGGGGGGGGGGATGCTGCAATGGTCGTGTGAAAACAGTCATAAGTCACTTTTTTCAGCACTGTTGTAACTTTGAACGGTTACTAAATGAACTCTTGTAAGTTGAGGACTACCTGAATTTCCATGATGCCTGAGTGCACCCAGAATCAATCTTAGAAAATGAAATAATAATAATAATAATAATAATAATAATAATAATAATAATAATAATAATAATAATAATAATAATAATAATAATAATAATAATAATAATAATAATAATAATAATTGGAAGGGACCTTGGAGGTCTTCTAGTCCAACCCCCTGCTCAGGCAGGGAACCCAACCATTTCAGACAAATGGTTGTCCAGTCTCTTCTTAAAAACTTCCAGTGTTGGAGTGTTTGGCCCAGGCTTTTGTTCATCTGACACATGGAAGTTTGGTGACTTGCTCTCAAAATCCAAAATGTGCCCACCAAAAAGACCAAGGACCCAGAGAAGGAGCAACTTGTCTAAAAGTTATACAGTCTGCTTTATGACTAAGGAAAATTTAAGCTTTCGGTTTATTAAAGACAAGGGCAGAATTCATTAACTATATGTGATTCTGGATAATGAAAAGGCATTTCTCTAACCTCCATTTATCACTTTCCCACCTAAGAAATGTGAAACTTGTCTTAATGCCGACATGCACGGCTATATGAACAAGTTAGTTCAAGTTGCAGCTTTTCAGAGGTGGAGCATATATGAGTTGTACTTTTTCACTACCACTTCTTGTGCCAACTTTTTAGATTTGTGTCCAAGCTGGGAAAAAATAAAAATAAATCTACAGCATTACTTCAGATCATCAGACAATAGATAAAGGAATAAATTACCACAAATGGAAGTGTTAATGCTGGTAACCATAAGCCACCACCCACCCACCCTGCCTTCAAACATATAATTTCTTTGATTAAGAGGGGTCCCTTAGGCTTTGAAGTCAAAAATCTCTGCTTGTTGTGGGAATCCAGATTTAAAGTATTAACCGGACTGCCTATCCAATGAGCAGAAGCCCGCCCTACGCTGTGACACCGCATTTGTAAGGAAACGTCTCCAAAAAGGCAGCTACAATGTGCCTTACGAATATAAGGCGAATGTCCCAGGTCCAGGATAATGTTGCAGGGTCCAATCTGGGTCGGTCACCGGGACCAGAGATTTTGTCTTCCGAGCTTTCGGATTAGAAAGCTTGGAAGACAAGACCTCGAATCCCGGCGAGCAACCCAGATTGGATCCTGCAGAATCTGCCTTCCTGGAACTGCCTGAGCAGGGGGCGGGGAGGGGTGTTGGACTAGAAGACCTCCAAGGTCCCTTCTTGTTATTCTATTCCATTCTTGCCAGCCAGGGGGCTTCGGTGTCGCTTACCCAGCTGATCGGCTCCATGGCAGCAGTTCCTCCGCAGGCAAGAACGGAGGGCGAAAAAGCCGAAGTAGCTTCGCAGGTTCCTCTCTTCCCCGCTTCTGGAGCTCTCGCCGCGCCTTCCCACGGCCTCAAGCTTCTCGCTGCTTCGGCTGCTCCAGAGGACAAAAGGGCGCCGCTGGCTTGGCTCGGCGCCCGCTATTGCAACACCTGCTCTGGCTTTCTCCAGGCTGCGTACCTGTTCTGCAAAGGCTAGGGCGCGGGTAGGCAACCTTGGCTCTTTTATGACTCGTGGACTTCAACTACCAGAATTCCTGAGCCAGCCATGCTGGCTCAGGAATTCTGGGAGTTGAAGTCCACGAGTCATAAAAGAGCCAAGGTTGCCTACCCCTGGGCTAGGGTGATAGCAGAGGTCGGCGCCCATTGGGTGGCAGGGGAGGGGCGGCCCCGAGGTAGCCCCGAGGACTGCCGGGCGCGGGACAGTGATTGAAAGGGAGTCCCTTAGTTTCCCCTCCCCCCCTTGATCTTGGACAATGGGGTTCATAGGTTTAGGGTAGACCTTCCCCTCCAGTTTTACTATTCCGTTCCTTAATAAGATGAAAAATTATATTTTCAGCAAGATTGATCAGAGAAGACTCTCTGGGCCACCAAGAAAAGCTCAGCTTGCCCGTTGATGCTTTAGACCAGGGGTAGGCAACCTTGGCTCTTTTATGACTTGTGGACTTCGACTCCCAGAATTCCTGAGCCAGCATGGCTCAGCATGGAAACCTCTTCCCTTTCTCCTCAGCATGGCTGGCTCAGGAATTCTGGGAGTTGAAGTCCACGAGTCATAAAAGAGCCAAGGTTGCCTACCCCTGCTTTAGACACTCTTCATTTAGAAGAGCTGCTGAACTCAAGTACTTGGAGGTAGCTGGTGCGCTCTGCCTTTTTCTATAGGATTTTTTGGGGTTCCTTAGGTTTCTGCTTTCAGAGGCCCTTTGGTTGGACACAGAATGACTACAGAAATACGTTGTGCCTTGCAGCATTCTTGGATGTAAAACTGTGAATAGAAAGTTGGGGTATAAATCCCAATTAAATTGAGTTTATTTCTCATATTAAAAGGTAGGTGGATCCTTGGGGATGCCCTAGAATCTTGGGTCAATAGAAAGAAAAGAAATAGAGGGTTGGGGAGCAACTCACCAACCTGGGCTTATCTTAAAAAATGCTAAGAACTCTCAGTCTTTATTTGGATAGGTGATCAATGGAAAAAACAACATGCCACTGTCTTTCATTAGAGGAAAGGGGTCCCGCAAGTGGCAGGCAAGTGTGCTAAGCTTTATTTGTGCAATCATCCCTGCCCTTCCCCGCCACTGCCACTGCTGGTCCACAGACCCAAAAAGGTTGAGGACCGTTGCCTTAGAGCAGGGGTAGGCAACCTTGGCTCTTTTACGACTTGTGGACTTCAACTCCCAGAATTCCTGAGCCAGCCAGGAATTCTGGGAGTTGAAGTCCACGAGTCGTAAAAGAGCCAAGGTTGCCTACCACTGCCTTAGAGCATTATTTGAAAACATATAGCAAACATCTCAGTTAAAAATCCCTCTACATACATTTATTTGCAGCCTTTGCAAGTATGATGGAGAAAAACCTATATAACTCTATAATTTTCATCAGGAATCTGGACATTGTTGATTATTGTATAAGTAATAATACAATCACATACATTTCTTGCCTTGCAATCAGTAGCGCTGCTAAATCCTTATTTTTGTCCCTTTTTCTCCTCACTTCAGCAGATAGTTAACAATATGGAAAAAATATATATTCATCTATACTATAAAGTTACTGTAAAAACAAGGTGCACTCTTTTTTTAAAAAAAGTTAGAACTCCTAACTCATTCAGTGCTTTTCCTACTACTGAGTAATTCTTAATGCATACAGAAACTTGAATATAAGCACACAATTAAGACTGTACTAATTAATGAATATCCCAATAGGAGAATAGAACAGTTACAGCTTTTTAATCTTCTTTTTTTCCCTTTTTGACCAATGTAGCCCACACATCTGGGGCTCAGATACATGAACTAAGCAATGCCCTTCAAAATTGTGCCTTCATTTAATTGTCTTCTCCAAAGGTCTTCATGCCATGCTTGATGAATCTGCAAAAAGAAAGAAGCGCACAATAAATGTAGGCCTTTCGAAAGGTGACCCACATTAAATTACAACAAAGGAATGGCATAATGATTATGAAAAGCTTAAGCTTCCTGGGAATACATTTAATTAAAGGTTAACATTGATTGCCATTATTTTGATAAAGATCCTAGAAATCCATTGCTAGCAGATGACAACATCCCATCACAGCACCAGTGTGAGACACATCTGCCATGTCTCTTGGGATCATAGCCCAACTCCATTGTTAATGCAGAAACAGCCAGACTGACTGGAAGAAATGAACAATGAGCTCTGACTCAAAAAAATAAAACAAAATAATCTGAAAATAAAATTGCAGGGGCTGGTAGAGAAAAGATTTCTCAAGGTCCAGAGTACTTCTGGTCGCTTAAGGATCTCTGCATAAACATACAAAGGAGCCCTAACAAGATCCACAGTCCAATATACAGATCCACAAATGGAGAAAAATGTCAAAATCATTAAACCAGATTGGTCAACACAGGTCACAGGTAAATTACAAAAGAATCCTTGCAAAGTTACAACTTGAAAGCAAATATTAGCTGGAAGAGATTGGGGGCTTTTTGAAAGCATGAATTATCCTTCAGTTAACTAATACGAAGCAACCCTTCCCCACATGCCCTCCCTTTTTTTTCTAATGAGAGCCATGACAATCTGATAAAATTTCCCCTTGGGGTTTGGAAATTCCTGTTCTTGAATGTCAGGTCATAGGTGGGAGTACCTTTGCTCCCAGGGACTGCAGATTATGAGTTTACAGTCCTGGTTCTGAGGAATGCTTTCCTAAATAAGATGCAAGGGCAGTTGCAGGTAGGGTGGGAGTGGGCAACAGAAAATAGCTCTGTCATCTCTTAAAACAATTTGATTGGAATGATTTATTGGTAATTGTGTTTGTAATTCCCCTGCTGGCTTCTATGCATTGGAACTTTAAAGGGCTGGGAGCAGTATTACTTGACTGAGTGAGCAGAATTACACTGAGATTGTTTCTGCCCCCTCTGATATATGCAAAGGGCAGCAGCCAGTCCATAACAGTTTTGTGCAGGTCCCTACTGATTATGCATATGAAGAACATCCAGATCAAAGTTGAAGAGCTGTTGTTAAAATGAACATAAGTGCATACTATTTTTTCCATATATGTATTGACTGATCCAATCAGCAAAAGCAGCAACATTTGTATAGACTCCTGGATAGCCTTTTCTTCCACAACCAAAGCCCCAGCTGATTATTCCATTAAGGGTGTAGTAACTTGAGTCTTTTGCAGGACAAACCAGTGGACCTCCAGAATCACCCTAGTGAAAAGGAATATGACTTATGTTAACAAAATCTGTTTGTCAAAGAAGAATGTTATCACAGATTGTCACTATGATCTTAGTTTATATGTTCTGCATGAAATTTTCTGGAGCTGTGGTGGCGCAGTGGTTAGAATGTAGTATTGCAGGCTGACTCTGCATTCCACTGCCAGGAGTTCGATTCTGACCGGCTCAAGGTTGACTCAGCCTTCCATCCTTCTGAGGTCAGTAAAATGAGGACCCAGATTGTTGGGGGCAATACGCTGACTCTGTAAACTGCTTAGAGAGGGCTGTAAAGCACTAAGCACTATGAAGCAATATATAAGACTAAGTGCTATTGCTATTGCTATTTCAAATATCGGTTGGCTCATAGTGACTACATGGACACCTCCATCTGTTTTCTGATACAATATACAGTGGTTTGCCATTGCTTTCCTCTAGGGAGTTTTTTCATCTTCCCAATCTAATCTACAGCCATGGAATTTCCCAGTAGTCTCTGATTCAAATACAAACAAACCCTGGTTAACTTTTTCAAGACCTGCCAAGATTGGCAACCCATAGCAACCAATAAGGAGTTAAGAATATAACTCCTGTTGCCATCCCATCATTATTTTCTGGTTATTTATTATTCCTCACCATTTATTAGCAAATGAAGATGGATCCTGCTAAGTTCTGAAGACAATGCAAGACAGCAGATGTTTGCTAATCTATTCTTCCTGAAAGATGCACATTTTAAGGAAACAGGTCTGCTAAATAAATCATAGGAATTGCTTCCTCAATGTTTTCCAACAAGCAGTTTTCATAACAGAACATTTCTCGTTAAGTAAACTATCAAACAGAACATTTATATAGGGAATGAGAACCATGTTCCTTTCTCATTGCTTATTTTATTGTACTTGGGTTCTGTTTACGCATCTTTCATTTTTCTTCCTTGTATTATTGTAAGCCACCTAGTGTAGCCCTACAGCGAGATAGGCAGCAAATAAATTCAACAGATAAACAAACAAACAGTGTTCAGGCAATATGGCTGAATAGGGTGTTCCCACTAATATCAAAGCCTCCACATCTCTCTTTGTTCCACTGTAATCCATCCTGTTCTATAGAGAGGTATGAATAGGGGATTTCTCTGCATATTTGTCTAGGACAGTGGTCTTCAAACTTGGCCCTTTTATGACTTGTGGACTTCCAACTCCCAGAATTCCTCAGCCAGCATGCCTGGCTGAGGAATTCTGGGAGTTGAAGTCCACAAGTCATAAAAGGGCCAAGTTTGAAGACTCCTGATCTAGGATATATCCTGGGAAACCCACTAGATCAGGATCTTCCAACTACCCTCAAACAAATGTGCAGAAAAGACCCCCTCGTATTTGCTCACTTAATAAGGGAAGATGTTGGTGGAGAGGGGAGGCAGAGGTGACAAATGCAAAAATATAGAGGCAGGCTGATAGAAAGGATAACATCTCTGCTGCAAAAATCTGGAGTACGATTTCCATCATCTTTGCTGGCATCTAATGGATGTTCAGATTTTTGCAGCCAACTTCCTAGCCAAAACATACCCTGCATTAGATATACATTTTTTTGTTGGGCGAACAAAAAACATGAAGAGAGATGCATTAATTTTCTGTGAAACAGTTCTGTTGTCACCATCTTAGTATTATAGGAGAGCATCAGAATTTGTGAAATGCATATATTCTATAGGCAGCTTACTGTACATCCATCCTTTCCTTCTTCTGCAGGGAACCCAGCACAAAACATCTTTTTGTTCACAACACCAGGATAGTTCTCATAATATTTCTGACATTCTTCGGAAACCAAAATAGGGACTTTGAGTTGGTGCAGTTTACTTGACTGTGCTCCATCTTGAGGTGAAAGAGGGAAGAAACAATAGTTTCCAATGAAGAAAGCAATAAGGAGGACCTTAATCTTTAAAAGGAAGATAGCAGCTGATTTCATAGAACTTGTTGTGTAGCTGGTTCTTTGCAGGCAATAAGCGAGATGGAAGGTTGCAAACAGGAACATGCTTTATTGAGGCAAACAGGAACAGAACTGAAACAGAGGCTGCTGTGCAGCTACTTATACTATTGGCCACTAGGCGGTGACCAATAGGTTTAAAGGAACCAATTTCTGCCCCGAATCATCCAATGATCTTCTTGGAGACAACAAGTCTGGCTTAGTCAGTGACCGTTACACAGACACACCATTGAGCATCCTTATCGCAGCATTCAAACAGACACGTGAATCAGTACAAGTAAAAATCCCAATACATTACAGAACCCTTGGTCTAATTTCAAAATCCATCTGTGAAATCACTCTGGGCATCTGGCAAGAATGAACAACCCTCCTTGAGAAAGAAGGAGGAGGAGAAAGTGATAAATAAAAAAGAGGGGAATGGGAGGCAAAATGAAAAAGGGAGGATTGCCTACCACTGGTTTGGCCTTGCGTGGGACCCCCCCACAAGAGATTGCCTATCAGGGAATGTAATTCTTGATATAAAAAGGATCTTCTAACCCTGGCTTAAGTCTAATACACTGAGTTGATATGTGTTATGTTATCATTCTTGTAGTCTACCTTTACTTGTTTTCTATAGCTTTTTTTCCATACCCTCCCTTGGTTGAAGAATTGAATAAGAATCATTCTGGCTAATCAATGAAGAGAATGTTCTGATGGAAGGGGAAATGCTCACCTTCATGCTGAATGCCCCATCCTGTAATTACACAAATGCTTGAAGGTTCAATCTTCTTGTTTTGCTCTGGAAGGCACACTGGATGAACGTAATGATTGAATTCTAAAGGCTCAGTAAGTTCCACTAGAGCAATGTCTGAATCCAGAGTACTGGTGTTAAAATCCGGATGTGTGATGTACTGCTTCACCAATCTTTTCTACACATGGGGAAATCATGGCAGCATGTTATATGAGATGTATATGCTCATGTATATTGGATATGCTTATCAACTTGGGTGCATGCCAGTTGATCTGTCTGAGACATTGATACAGCAGAGTTCAATATAGGTAGTCCTTGACTTATGGCCACTGTTGGGATCAGAATTTCTATTGCTAAGCAGGGTGGTTGTTAAATGAGATTAAGTGAGATTTTATATATTTTTGCCACAGTGAATAGAATAGAATAGAATAGAATAGAATAGAATAGAATAGAATAGAATAGAATAGAATAGAATGGAATGGAATGGAATGGAATGGAATGGAATGGAATGGAATGGAATGGAATAACAGAGTTGGAAGAGACCTTGGAGGTCTTCTAGTCCAACCCCCTGCTCAGGCAGGAAACCCTATACCAGGGGTAGTTAACCTTGGCTCTTTTATGACGTGGACTTCAACTCCCAGAATTCCTGAATCAGCATGGCTGGTTCAGGAATTCTGGGTATTGAAGTTCACAAATCATAAAAGAGCCAAGCTTGCCTACCCCTGCCCTATACCACTGTTAAGCAAATAACTGCAGCTAAGTGATTCGCGCATTTATTAAGCATATCCATTTCCCAATTGATTTTGTTTGTTGGAAGTTGGCTGGGAAGGTCACAAATGGCAATCAGGTGACCTCAAAATGCTGCAACCATTGTAAATACACGCCAGTTACCAAGACCCTGAATTTTGATCCCACAATCATGGGAGTGCTGCGACAGTTGTGTGACATAGGTCGTAGGTACGTTTTCAGTGCTGTTGTAACTTTAAACAGTTACCAAACAAATGGTTGTAAGTCAAAGACTACCTATAGCTGTTTAGAAAGAAATCTTTTCTTTTCATGAGAGGCAAGAACCAGTGAGAGAGTAAGATAGGCAAAATAGTAATCCACTATAGAAATCCAGTGCAAATCAGGCCGTATTATAAATAAGCATAATACTTCCATGCAAACCTTTTGCTTGCTTGATGCTTCTGCCTTGTTACTTAGAGGGTAGAGAAAATAACAGGCATAAAGTTATGAAACACTACCTGCACCTTATGAGAGCAATAGTATAAGAGTAGTGTAGGAGGGAAGCATTCCCTAAGAGTGAAGGGGTTAAATTCTGTGGGGCTTGCAGCATTGTGTATAACACCTGGAGAGCCGGGACTCAGAGCTGGTCCCTTGTGCCTAAAGTGACCTGAACATAATCATATCCTGATTGTGGCATCAAATTGCCTGGGGACAGGAGTATGTAACTTTTTAAGTCAAAGGTTACATTTAGCTTTTGATGGCATGCTGGGAGCCACATAGTAAAAAATGTGCAGGCCCAAAACAGATTAGATATAGTGTTTTTTTATCTAAACTTAAGTATTAGCTAAGATGATTTCTAGAGATATCACCCTGCCAACAAAGTGCGTATAGTCAAGGCCATGGTCTTCCCAGTTGCAATGTATGGCTGTGAAAGTTGGACCATAAAAAAGGCTGAGTGCCAAAGAATTGAGGCCTTTGAACTATGGTGCTGGAGAAGACTCCTGCAAGTCCCTTGGACTGCAAGGCGATCAAACCGCTCAGTCTTAGAGGAGATCAACCCTGACTGCTCTTTAGAAGGCCAGATCCTGAAGTTGAAACTCAAATACTTTGCCCACCTAACGAGAAGGAAGGACTCACTGGAGAAGAGCCTAATGCTGAGAAAGACTGAGGGCAAGAGAAGAAGGGGACAAGAGAGAATGAGGTGGCTGGATGGAGTCACTGAAGCAGTAGGCGTGAGCTTAAAGGGACTCCAGAAGATGGTAGAGGACAGGAAGGCCTGGAGGAACGTTGTCCATGGGGTCGTGATGGGTCGGACATGACTTTGCAACTAACAACAAGGTGATTTCTTCTCACATATTTAATCATACTCGACCATCCATCACATTAAAAATAATAGTCCCCTAACTTTGAAGTTACTCCAGCCTGTACTTGCAGCATTCACTTTTAGGCTGGAGTAACTCCACTTTTAGATGTCCTAAATAATCTTCTCCTATACCACTGGGTGGCTAAAGAGCAATGCTCTTTGTATTTTTATTAATTGCTCAAGGCTATTATATAGTACAGGAAGTCTTTGACTTACAACTACATTGGGAACCAGAATTTCAGTCACTTAGCAATGTGGTTATTAAGTAAATTATAATGTGACCAGACCTAATTTTATAATCATTTTTACCACATTTGTTAAGTGAATCTGACTTCTCCCATTTATTTATTAAAGTTTTAAAAATAAATAAATAAATTTTATGCCTCCCCCTACAAGGTTTGGTTTTGCTTGTCAAAAGCCAGGTTGGAAGATTGCAAATCATGATCATCTGACTGTAGGATGCTGCAACCGTCATAAATATGAATCCCATTGTAACTCCAAATTGTCACTAAACAAATGGCGATAAGATGGGGACTACCTGTAATGACATTTTTCAAATGTACACCTTACTGTATCTGTAAACCAGTGGTGGGATTCAGCCAGTTCACACTAGTTCGGCAGAACCGGTAGCTAATTTTTTGTTGGCCAGGCCCAGAATGGACTTCCGGAAGTGGCATCCACACAGAGAAACGGTTGTTCACATATCTGAATCCCACCACTGCTGCAAACCAGTGTTTTCCAACCTTGGCAAATTGAAAATGAGTGGACTTCAGCTCCCAGAATTCTCAATGATGGCTATGCTGGCTGTGGAATTCTGGGAGTTGGAGTCCATATACCTGGAAATTGCCACAGTTGGGTAACTCTGCTGTAGACCATTCAACCCGGGCAACTCTTCATCATCCACCAGTCAGCGCAACAGAGTGGAACATTCGTGCTTCAAACAACGATACTCAAGATTCCCAAAGATCTGGTATTAATCAACCCTCTACATTTAATGATTCATATTCCAATTCCTTATTTACTACTAGATAATAAAACCAATAAAAGGATAGATGTTAAAAACAAAAGCAAAAGCAAAAAGCAAGAAAAGCAGAGTAAGGAAATAACACCCAGAAACCAAAGAAAAACATTTCCAGCCTAGCTGTCTTAGCTATCGTAAATGTAATCCTGCAGCAGAACCAAAGACTTTTAAGACCTCTGTTTGGCTGGAAACTATTTGCTGATTCAAATAGAAATCATAGCTAATAGTATAAATACTTCAACAAAATGCTTCAGTACTTAAAAAGTGAACAAGTTTGACAAGTTTAATATTGTTTCAAAAATCCTGTAAGACTGGCTTTACCAGTATTATAAAATGCAAAATAGTTCCCAAACCATTTTCAGTTCAACTAAAAAGGATCACTTTCCTTAAAAAGAACTAAGGCTCATAGATTATAGAGTTCTACATGTTCACGATCAACTCACATTATGTCATAAAGAAAAAATAACTTGTACTAACTTGGCTGCTCTGTTCTTGCTCTTTTATATCATGAGTGCCCACCACCACTCTCCACAGATCTTGATATTTTCCCCTAGAAAAAAATATAATTCAAATATTGCTTTAATCAGCTCAAGCATAGCATCTCTCATACTCCCCTACACAGTTATTCATTGGTAGATAAACAAAAATACTGAATTTGAAATAAGAATCCAGTATTGATCACAAACCAAGTAAGTTCATATTTACCACTAGGTGTTAAAATATGATTATATAATAAAAAATGTTCAATATATTTACGATGTCCAAAAAATGTCCAGTCACTTGATAGGGTATGAAACTTCCAATTTATTTCATAGAGTCTCAGTAATGAGAAGAAATGAGAATATAAAAGTTGTAACTGTCATGTAGCAACAGGCAGTCACATAACCATCAATAATTATTAAGGAGGGACTTTGTCATTGAATGGAATACATTAATATAATGCCCAGGTAATACAGTTAAAGTTGCAGAAGTTAGTTGAGAGTTAGATGCTGGTATAATGAGGTGAACCAAGCCATGAGTATGATTGCCCTGAAATTGAATCAGAATTGTATGACGACCGTAATATTCAGAATTAGAAGAAATAAAACATTGGTCTTGAGAACTGGACGGCATTTGTCACATGTATCGTGGTGAGTTTGATCAAATATAGGTAAAAACGTGGTAGAGGTAATTGGTTATCACAAGTGCTAATTTGTTAGCTGAATCTTTTAGAGAAAGTAGGACTTAACACCATACCCTGGTTATACCTCAATTAAATTACTGTCATGTGCTATATATGAAGTTTAAAGGGATTTGTAGGTTTGATTGATGGAGATAGCTATCAGTTTCCTTTCAGGTACATGAAATGGCCATTCTAGTATGAAATTACTGTGTCAGTCTGCCAATGTCTAGATTCTTAGATCAACCATAAAGACTCAATTCACATGTTGACTGGTTAGAGTTACTGCATTAGGCTGATGAGCAGAAGAAATTTTTTTCCTGTGGCTGAATATTCTTACTGAATGTTATATAATGCAGCTTTATTTTAAAGTGGATCTTAAGAATTTGGATGTTCATTATTTATTATTATTTTTTATGAAGATAGATGACAGGCTTCACTCATATACTATATCTGCTTTTAGTGTACAGTTTTGCTGCTATTCTTCTCCTGTTTGGTCAGCTTATGTATTGAACTTAGGATGACATACATAGCATAGTATTCTGTTATTAATTGTACTGAAATGTGCTTGTTCATTAATTAATACAGAATATAATTAATATAGTATATAGATTTAATACAGAACACAATTCTGTACTCAATGAGATACAAAAGGAAAGTAAGGTTACAACAGTGGAGGAGGAGTGTAGGTTGTACTGGTAAATTGCAACTATATTAATAGAGAATAGGCTATACATACTTTGGGAAACAGCACAAATGCAAATTACATCAATTATCAATTTTTCATTTATTTTCCAATACTGCTGCTGATAATTTGGTAGGAAAATGTTGAGTAAGTAGCTTATGTAAAGCCCAAGTTAATTTCTTATCAGAGTTGTTGTTGTTGTTAGTTGCGAAGTCATATCTGACCCATTGCAACCCCATGGACAATGTTCCTCCAGGCCTTCCTGTCCTCTACCATCTTCTGGAGTCCATTTAAGCTCATGCCTACTGCTTCAGTGACTCCATCCAGCCACCTCATTCTCTGTCGTCCCCTTCTTCTCTTGCCCTCAATCTTTCCCAGCATTGACTCTTCCCAATGATTTTAAAGATTTTTTTTTCAACCAAATCAATGGAGAGAGAAAGAATCTTTTTATTATAAGCCATCATCCAGTCATGAAGTTAGCTTACATCTTTCAGTTAGATCTTGATTAACAAGATTGAAATACTGTTGTATGCATGAATATATAAGGATTGTTACAAGCTCCCCAGTAACTGCTAGTACAAGTAACTCTTGCACTAGCAGAGAAAGATCAAGAGCTGCCAGTAAAAATCAACTTTATTTTTAACATAATAACATAAGTGGATAAAATACTGAATTTGTCAAATCTAAAATGGGTTATTGATGACTGAAACTTAGTTGGATAAGTACTTTACTTTTTGTGCTGTCATAGCCACAAAGAAAAATGCATACGAGAAAGTGTTTTTAAGAATAGGGTCAAAAACTACTGCAACTCTTTATTTTCTTTTAAAATATATATTATTTATAGAACTTGTTAGCTAACCCACCTCCCATGTTTTAAACTGATAGTTCAGACTCACCATTAGATGGTTACTTGGCTAAATCAAACCTTCAATAAGTAATATAACTGTTTCTTTTGTTGTTGTTAGCTGTGAAGTTGTGTCCGACCCATTGCGACCCCATGGACAATGTTCCTCCGGGCCTTCCTGTCCTCTACCATCTTCTGGAGTCCATTTAAGCTCACGCCTACTGCTTCAATGACTCCATCCAGCCACCTCATTCTCTCTTGTCCCCTTCTTCTCTTGCCCTCAACCTTTCCCAGCATTAGGCTCTTCTCCAGTGAGTTCTTCCTTCTCATTAGGTGGCCAAAATATTTGAGTTTCAACTTCAGGATCTGGCCTTCTAAAGAGCAGTCAGGGTTGATCTCCTCTAGGACTGACCGGTTTGATTGCCTTGCTGTCCAAGGGACTCGCAGGAGTCTTCTCCAGCACCAGAGTTCAAAGGCCTCAATTCTTTGGCGCTCAGCCTTTCTTATGGTCCAACTTTCACAGCCATACATTGCAACTGGGAAGACCATGGCCTTGACTATACGCACTTTGTTGACAGGGTGATGTCTCTGCTTTTTAGTGTGCTGTGTAGATTTGCCATGGCTTTCCTCCCGAGGAGCAAGCGTCTTTTAATTTCTTGGCTACAGTCCCCATCTGCAGTGATCTTGGAGCCCAGGAAAATAAAATCTGTCACTACCTCCATTTCTTCCCCATCTATTTGCCAGGAATTGAGAGGGCCAGATGTCATGATTTTGGTTTTCTTAATGTTAAGTTTCAACCCAAGTTTTGCACTCTCCTTCTTCACTCGCAACAAGAGGCTCTTTAGTTCCTCTTCACTTTCTACCATTAGAGTGGTATCATCTGCATATCTTAGGTTGTTGATGTTTCTTCCAGCAATCTTAATTCCAACTTTTGATTCATCTAGCCCTGCCTTTCTCATGATGTGCTCTGCATATAAGTTAAATAGGCAGGGCGACAGTATACAGCCTTGCTGGACTCCTTTCCCAATTTTGAACCAATCAGTGGTTCCGTGTCCAGTTCTCACTGTTGCTTCTTGACCCGCATATAGGTTTCTCAAGAGACAAATAAGATGGTCTGGTACTCCCATCTCTTTAAGAACTTGCCACAGTTTGTTGTGATCCACACAATCAAAGGCTTTAGCACAGTCAATGAAGCAGAAGTAGATGTATTTCTGGAACTCCCTAGCTTTCTCCATGATCCAGCGTATGTTGGCAATTTCATCTCTAGTTCCTCTGCCTCTTCGAAATCCTGCCTGTACTTCTGGTAGTTCTCGATCCACATACTGCTGGAGTCTAGCTTGTAGGATTTTAAGCATAACTTTACTAGCATGTGAAATGAGTGCAATGGTGTGATAGTTTGAACATTCTTTGGCACTGCCTTTCTTTGGAATTGTAATGTAAACTGATCTTTTCCAATCCTATGGCCATTGTTGAGTTTTCCAAATTTGCTGGCAAATTGAGGGTAGCACTTTTACTGCATCGTCTTTTAAGATTTTGAATAGCTCAGCTGGAATACTGTCACCTCCACTAGCTTTGTTGTTGCTCAGCTTTTCTAAGGCCCACTTCACTTCACATTCTAGGATATCTGGCTCGAGGTCAGTGACCACCTCATCGTGGTTATCAGGGACATTAAGCTCATTCTTGCATAGTTTTTCTGTATAATTGTGCCACCTCTTCTTAATCTCTTCTGCCTCTGTTAGGTCCCTGCCATTTTGGTCCTTTATCATGCCCATTTTTGCATGAAACATTCCCTTCATCTCTCCAATTTTCTTGAAGAGATCGCTGGTTCTCCCTATTCTATTGTTTTCTTCTATTTCTTTGCACTGTTCATTTAAGAAGGCATTCTTATCTCTTCTAGCTATTCTCTGGAATTCTGCATTCAATTGGGTGTATCTTTGTTTTTCTCCCTTCCTTTTCACTTCCCTCCTTTCCTCAGCTATTTGCAAAGCTTCCTCAGACAGCCATTTTGCTTTCTTGCATTTCTTTTTCTTTGGGATGGTTTTAGTTGCTACCTCTTGTACAATGTTGCGAACCTCTGTCCATAGTTCTTCAGGCACTCTGTTTATCAGATCTAATTCCTTAAAACTATTTGTCACCTCTACTGTATATTCAACAGGGATATGATTTAATTCATACCTCGGTGGCCTAGTGCTTTTCCCTACTTTCTTCAGTTTAAGCCTAAATTTTGCAATGAGAAGCTCATGGTCTGAGCCACAGTCAGCTCCTGGTCTTGTTTTTACTGACTGTATAGAGCTTCTCCATCTTTGGCTGCAGAGCACATAGTCAATCTGATTTCTGTGTTGACTGTCTGGTGATGTCCATGTGTAGAGCCGTCTCTTGGATTGTTGGAAAAGAGTGTTTCCTATGACCATCGTATTCTCTTGACAAAATTCTATCAGCCTGTGCCCTGCTTCATTTTGTACTCCAAAGCCAAACTTGCCTGTTATTCCGGTTATCTTTTGGCTTCCTACTGTAGCATTCCAATCCCCCATGATGATAAGGACATCATTTTTTGGTGTTAGTTCTATAAGGTGCTGTAGGGCTTCATAGAACTGGTCAATTTCATCCTCTTCAGCACCGGTAGATGGGGCATAGACTTGGACTACTGTGATATTGAATGCTTTGCCTTGGATTCAAACTGAGATCATTCTGTCATTTTGGGGATTGTATCCCAGTATTGCTTTTCCTACTCTTTTATTGACTATGAAGGCTACTCCATTTCTTCTGAGGGATTCTTGCCTGCAGTAGTATACCTGATGGTCATCTGAATTAAAAATTCACCCATTCCTGTCCATTTTAGTTCGCTGATTCCTAAGATGGCGATGTTCAGTCTTGTCATCTCTTGTTTGACCACGTCCAGCTTTCCTTGATTCATGGATCTTACATTCCAGGTTCCTATGGAGAAAAAATCTTTACAGCATCAGACTTTCCTTTCACCACCAGATACATCCACAGCTGAGCGTCCTTTCGGCTTTGGCCCAGTCGCTTCATTCTTTCTGGCGCTACTAGTACTAGCCCTCTGCTCTTCCCCAGTAGCATATTGGACACCTTCTGACCTGAGGGGCTCATCTTCCAGCATCATATCGTTTTGCCTTTTGGTACTGTCCATAGGGTTTTCATGGCAAAGATACTGGAGTGGGTTGCCCTTTCCTTCTCCAGTGGATCACGTTTTGTCAGAACTCTCTGCTATGACCTGTCCATCTTGGGTGGCCCTGCACGGCATAGCTCATAGCTTCATTGAATTATGCAAGCTCCTTCGCCACGACAAGTCAGTAATCCATGAAGGGGTAACTGTTTCTACATAATTACAAAATAATTCTTTGAAAACTTGTAATCCAGGAAATGTTTGTTTGAGATGCAAAAAAACCAAGAACCAGATTTAAGTTAGATTATTGCTAAGTCACCCTGCCTTTAGTCAATGTGTCTACTTATCTGGACAATTGTGAGTAGATACACGGAACATTGCATTGTAATTTATGCATTTGTTGGTATGTTTTCTACATTGAATAGACTTATTCTTTCTCAAAACTAGAGTATCCATATTGTACTTACTCTTTTTTTAAACAATGAGCAGCAGTAACCACCCACGTTCTTGTGAGAACAGCTCCACCACAGATGTTTTCATCCAAAATTTGCAAGCTGGCCTGCCAAGGCCAGGAATATGGCACAGCTTCCTCACTGCCAACTATCCGACTAAAGAGAAATCTCGGCTGGTTGGATGCTAATCCACAAGTACTATCTGTTAACAGAGAAAATGTAAATGTATATAGCACAACAATCTTCATGGAAAACATAATGCTATTTATCCTTAAAGGTAAAGGTAAAGGTTCCCCCGCACATGCGTGCTAGTCATTTCCGACTCTAGGGGCCGGTGCTCATCTCCGTTTCAAAGCCGAAGAGCCAGCGCTTGTCCGAGGACGTCTCCGTGGTCATGTGGCCAGCCTGATTGAGCAGCTCAGCGTCCTAACCCACTGAGGCACCGTGTCCCTTATTTGTCCTTAGCTGACCCTTTAGATTGCTTGTATCAATTTAATGTTGTACAGCTGGATCTTTACAGCAGGGATTGATGAGACTATTTGCTAGGTCAGTTTTTTAACCTTGAAAACTTTAAAATGGGTAGACTTAAATTCCTGGAATTCCACAGCCAGCATGGAAGTTGAAGTCCACCTATCTTAAAGTTCCCACAGTTGAGAAACACTGCCTAGGTAAGCTATCAGTAACAGTAACAGCAGAGCAATGGGGATTTGCCAGTCTAAAAGTTGGTGTCAGGATAGGAGATCCATCAGATGACCTTCAATATGGTATCCATACTTCAATCCCTAATTATTCTACCAGTGTGCAGTGGCCAAGTGCGGGCTACTGCATCCCATCTCCATCCCTTGAGAGGAAAGTCACTTCACTGGGGCCAGCTAACAAGTCTTGCTAGAAAAATACTTTATGAGCCACCACTAGAGCACTGTTACTTTACACCTTTTTCTTTTACCTTCCTTAAAGCCTTCCCATTACAGGTAGTCCTCAACTTACAACAGTTCATCTAATGGCCATTCAAAGTTAAAATGGCACTGAACAAAGTGACTTATGACCATTTTTCATACTTTCGATCTTTGCAGCACTCCCATAATCCCCATGATCAAAATTCAGATGCTTAGCAACTGACTCATATTTACAACGATTACAGTGTCCCAGGGGAATGTGATCCACTTTTGTGACCTTCTGACCAACCAAGTCAATGGGAAAGCCAGATTCATTTAACAACCGTGTTGCTAATTTAACAACTGCAGTGATTCATTTAACAACTTTGGCAAGAAAGGTCGTAAAATGGGGCAAAACTCACTTAACAAATGTCTCACTTAGCAACAGAAATGTTGGTCTCAATTGTGATCATAAGTCCTGTATAATGGACCCCTTTGAGTAATCCAATAGATTGAGGTTCTGATTGGCCAATATTCTATAAAATAATTTACAAAAATTCAGGTTTCTAATCTGTGAGGTTCATTCTTAAATAAGTGGATTCATTCATGAATTACTTATTAGCATAACACAGTTTCCATCTAGATTTGGTGAATGATGATTGAATGCTTACAGAAATTTAGCATAATTATTGTTTTGCATGAGTTAGGCTACAGTGTATGTCACATTTATGCCAAGAATATTTATAAATTAAATTCTGGATTTCTCTCTGCTTTCCTTTTCCCCTTCTTTAGAGTTATTAAGGAGATTCCCATGAGAAGCATATTTACCAGGCATGTCTGTTTCATTTGCAGGCTCACTGATTTCTTCAAGTATCACTCCACTGCTCGAATTTGTTACGTTTAAATCTAACAAAAGCAGAAGAACAAGCACACAGAGGCATTCTCAGAATTCCTGTAATGAATGTTATTCAGCTTTCACCAGGAAAGGTAAAAATTCAGTTTACAACTACGTGTATATGCAGAGAAGTAACTGATTTAATTTATGGTCTGTAATTTGGAGCACCATGGCTTAATTACACTTGCATATTTTGCCTATGATATTACACTAAAGTTGTATCAGTACAAAGGACGGTTTGAGCCTGAAGTGGCAGATGAAATTGGTACATGAAATCAATATTGGTGTAATACTGGTTCTTAATTAGTATCACCATTGCTTCATTCTCTTAATATTTAGGACCAGATTTCCTCAATCTGAAGCTGTTAATATTGAATGCCCAAATCTGAAGAGTAGCAGGTTGTGTAAAATCAGGTTTAAGATACGTCATGTACCATGATTTAGATGCATAGAAGACAGTGTGGTAAATTTAGAGTAGCTGGTTTTAAACTTGGGTCCAAAATACAATTCAAAGGGCACCATGACCAGCTAATTAGGAGCAAGACAGAGCAATTTCAGATAATGTCTAATGCCAAGCCATTAGTGGACCATCTAGCCCAATATTGTCAGCACTGATTCACAGGCTGTCTAGATTGTCAAGTAAGAATGTTTCCACCCCTATCTGGATATTCCAGGGACTGATTTCTGAATATGATCTGAGGGTTAGAGGCCATCCATGCTAACAATTTTGTGGCTTCATCTAGATATGGTTTTGGTGATATAAATCTATCCATGTTAATGATAAATTGCACATTATAACTGGGTGATTGTATTAATCACTATTCTGGATAGGCTCTAGAGCTGGTAAACTTTATATTTCATTAATTCAAGTATTACATTAGAAAGGCAGAAGAAATAAGATTAAATATAAATTATGACTTGATTTAGAATAAAAAAATGTATTAATGATCCACTGAAATCTAGCAATTTGAAAGAGGTTTGCTGCTATAAACAACATACTGAAGTGGACAAAATATACTATGCATATGTATGCAGAACTAAGACACACATACTGTACACAGTAACAATTTTTTTACCTGCAATATCAATGAAGAAAAATATGGCCTTGAACCCACTGTAGGTCTCTGTTTCATCAGAATGAAACTGGATAAGCATGGTGTTAGAGGAACTCAAAACTGGTGATGGGACAGCAAATCCACATGATCGAGCTAAGAAAATGATGAATGAATGAATGAATGAATGAATGAATGAATGAATGGATGAATGAATGAATGGTAAGATGATAACAGCAAACTGCCACTTTTTAAAAGATAAAATACTAAAATCCACACAGTGCCTTCAGCTTGGTCTTCTCAATGAATGAGCATTCTACATACTTATATAAAGGATACAACAACTAATGTTTGTAGTTGTGTGTTTGTAGTAGGTTTCGCTTGGTTACCTGCTCCATTCAATGTCAATTTCTTTGACACTGCCAATAACTTAATATTAGACTTTGTCGGTCCATTTGGAAAATGTGATCCTTTTGTCTTGTCTGATGATCACTTCCTCATCTATCTCATTAAGGTGGCAACAAATGGTAAATTATTTTTGTTTCATCTGTCATTTTTTTTAAAAAAATGCAATACATTTATAATATTTAGTTAAAACAATACAAAAATGAATGCTCTTATTAATAGAGACCCAGCTTGGTGTAGTAATTAAAGCATCAGGCTAGAAACCAAGAGACCATGAGTTCTAATCCCGTCTTAGGCACAAAGGCAGCTGGCTGATTTTGGAGCAGTCCGTCTCTCAGCCCCAAAAGAAGGCAATGCCAAGCCACTTCTGAAAATCCTGCCTAGAAAACTGCAGGCACCAACAGACTCCAAAAATCAGACATGATTGAGCAGAATTTTAAAAAGAGTCCCACATATTTAGGGATGAATCAGATGAAAGGAGAGGCTCCATTCCGACCTATCAAAGATACAGGAGAAGGCCCTCTAATATTGAAAGACACAT
This sequence comes from Vipera berus, assembly GCF_964194415.1. Classification (NCBI taxonomy): domain Eukaryota; kingdom Metazoa; phylum Chordata; class Lepidosauria; order Squamata; family Viperidae; genus Vipera; species Vipera berus. The sequence goes on from NC_138202.1 coordinate 97,615,544, forward strand.
GTCTAGCCATGCCTGTGAGTTTCAAGCACCTTTGGTGCCCTCTGCTATTTTCTTTTAATGTTTTCACCCCTCTTAACATTTGTAAAACATCAGGCATTATTCAAGGGCATAATTAACTCTATAAGTAATCAAGTAATAATTATCCTGATTTTAACCTTTTTGATAGGGGAAAGTGACAAGTTATATTGCAGACATGATTTCTGTATCGTTATTTTTTCTGATGATGTATTTGAAATACATAATAAAACACTGGAATAACTCATAATTCCAGTATCTAGCTTTATCACATCCTGCTGTCAAATTCAATTAATTTAAAGAAAGATTTTTGTTCAGGTATATCCTGAGAGATCGTATGTGCTTGGCGCTATTTGGATTTTGAGCAATGATACTGTTTGTCTAATTTCTGAGACAGGACCTCCACAAGACGTTTTTCTGAGTCCCTCCATCTAACTTGCGTTTCTTAATCTCTACCCATACCTGACAAATGAATCTTTAAAGAGCTTTCCTTCCTTGATTTGAAGGTGACCTTTTTTGAAGCTTCTTGCCTGGTGTGCCTTGTATGCCATTAGGCAGGTTTAATGAAGTGCAAGGTACCTGATAACCTAGGTATGGGGAGGGAAGTGTCCACAAGAGTCCTGCCTCAGTTTCACAAGAATCTGGTCCATTACTCAAGTTATCCTATTCCTCAGCTGCTTGTACCTGAAGAGGTACAAGCAGCTGCCTCCTTTGCCTCCATGCTCAAGGCAGTCTCTGAGTATCTCTGCTCTAACTGGGTTTTTTTAACTGGACATTGGTCCAGCTCTTTAAAAATTATTTGCTATAGCCTCTCTCAACTTACCAATTGTCTTTGATTTTAATTATTTCCAGGGAGCAAAGCAAAAATTAGTTCTATCCTAACTGGAGTAACCCATACATTCTTTCAGCCATATCCCATTTATTTACCTCAGGTCCCAAGTTGAGAGTAACGTGGTAGACAGCAATATCTGTACTTTACATAGAATCATTAGAGGATACTTCACCTGCATTATCTCAATAATCTACAAAATAGGGCCATATAAGGTCCCGCAGTATTTTTATTACAGTACTGCAAATGATGGATTCAGATTATATGTAAGAGATAACCACCAGTATGGTAGAAGAACTCAGGCAAAGGCAAATGGAAAAGCATGCATTTTGCAGCTGATAGCTGGCTCCTATAAAGCCAATCAACCATACCAGCATTCTTAATTTAGTTTCTCTCTGTACATACACAAGAACCATTAGATCTGAATCAACCCACAATTCAGAAAGGAATATAACAAACCTATTTCTTTCTCCTTTGCAACATTTTCATAAACTGTCACTGAGTCGTAAGTGCAGTCTTCATTTTCTTCCAATTCAAAGTGTTCATAGACAAGCTTCGGAAAGATAAAAACAGGAAAGAACTAAAATTCGTGCAAAACAAAGGAGTTTGATTTTATGTTTTTCTATTCTTTTTCTTAGAGGACTTACTGTTATCAAACAGTTAAACCATTGATCAAACATAGTGCTTAAGAAAAACATCAATCAACAAAGGACAGGCAAATGCTATTCTCCTCTTCCCAAGAAAATATGCAGAAGATTGGGTTGCACATCATTAAAAATATATAAAAAATAATTTTACAACTATTCAATTCAAAACAGATCTAGAGTTTAATTTACTAATGTTTAATATACTGGCAAATTTCAAAATGAGAATAGCAATGTCCTTTTTAACACTTCAACGACCAGGATTGATGAAGAAATAAACATTTACTTATAGGATGTAATCAGGGACATAGAATAAAAGCCAGGCTGATGATAGTCAGTCTTGATACTAAAACTGTTGGACTAAAAAATCTAATATAAACACACAGTAACCGTGTGTGTGTGTGTATGTGTGTGTCTTTATGTGTATGTGTATGTATATGTATGTGTATGTATGTGTGTGTGTGTGTATAATCATGAATAGAAAAGGTACCAAAGTGTTACTTTGAACATTTGAACCAGCTCAAACATGCATAAATTCTGACTGAAAGAAATATTTTACGAATGTGACTTATACCTTAACAACATGATTTTTTGGAGCATGAACAATCCATTGACATTCTGCCAGGTTATTATATGCTTCAGGATAGTGCATGCTTTGCACTGTTCCTTCTTTAAAGAGAACTGCTAAAGATCCACAGCCAGAATCTAAAAAGAAACCAAAATTTCTTCAAAAGAATAGAATAGAATAGAATAGAATAGAATAGAATAGAATAGAATAGAATAGAATAGAATAGAATAGAATAGAATAGAATAGAATAGAATAGAATAGAATGGAATGGAATAACAACTTTATTGTCACATTGAATGTACACTAATCGGCATACATTAAAATGAAATTTCGTTGCATATAGCTCTCAAAGGGTCACCACCTCCAATATACACTACATAAATATGACATAAATAAATAAATAAATAAGAGCCTTGGTGGAGCAGTGGGCTAATGCCTCCTTAAGTAACACCAGCTGCCTGCAATTAGTGCAGGTTCGCATCCCACCAGGCTCAAGGTTGACTCAGCCTTCCATCCTTCCGAGGTAGGTAAAATGAGGACCCAGATTGTTGGGGGCAATTAAGCTGACTTTGTAATAATGCCGCTTGGGGGGTGTATGAAAGCCCTAATAAGCAGGCATATATATAGAATGAAGGCTACTGCTAAGCTTGTAAGCCGCCCTGAGTCTTCGGAGAAGGGCGGGATATAAATGGAATTTTAAAAAAAATACAGCATTATGCATATATCCACATATACAGTATTATATGACACAGAGAAATAACCTGTTTCAAACATTTAGAAGGTTATGTTGTCCTATCACACTGTGGAATATATGCATACTGCTAAGCTTGTAAGCCGCCCTGAGTCTTCGGAGAAGGGCGGGATATAAATGGAATTAAAATAAATAAAAATAAATAAATAAATATATTTGTGATATATTGTACATTAAAATTGTACAAAATTCATGGTTAAGCAAACATGACAAGTATGTTTGTGTACTGGGTTATTCAGTAAGTAAAGTAAGCAATGAATCTTCTTTTAAAAATGTCTTATGTGATTATGACTTCTGTATACCTTAGTTAGTATATAGACATTCATACTTTATGCATGTTCCATAACATTTATCTTATCTTTCACTAGCCTGGGAAAGTCTTCTTATGCTGTTTGAATTAAGTTTTTCAGAAACAAATCTAAAATCTCACTGGGTTTCATTAGAGATCTAAAATTATTCTTATGTGTGCATGGGGGGAAGGTTATGTGTATTTAACTGAATTTCAATATAATATGCATGGGAAGGTAGGAAGTTTACCATTATAGGGCAGGGGTCCCCAACCCCTGGTCTGTGGACCAGTACCGGGCCGTAGCATGCCAGCAACCAGTCCACACAAACAAGCAAACCCCATCCACGAGATGCAGGCAGCACACAAAACCATGCACTCTCTGGTAGATGGAAAAACCTTTCTCCACGGAACAAGTCCCTGGTGCCCAAAAGGTTGGGGACCTCTGTTATAGGGAAAGAAGTATTACTTAGAGGATGAATGAAAACAGTTGAAATGGATAATGTTATTACAAAGGGTGTAAAAAGATATTTGAATAGTGGATAGATAGTTTGGCCTTGCTTGTGGTGGTATCTCTTTTGTCAGAGTGGCCAGTTCTAAAGTTGATAGGGATCAGTTCATTTGTATCAGTAACTGCTCAGTTTTTGAGTGTAAACATCTTATTATATGTAAAGTCAATTCATATCTCAATTCCATCCTGTCTTGTGATAGCTCAAGTTACTCCTCAAGGAACTTGGTAATGGTACTTCTTCGTCAAGTTCAGGAATTCAGAAGTTCAGAACCATAAAGACCACATTTATCTCTTGAAAAGGAAGGAGAGAGGAATGAATGCAGGATAGGTGTGGCTCCAAATGTCAAATAAAGAATAATCTGAATATGCACAATGGACTGATCGAGAGCATTAGTATTTACCTAGAAAACTAGCTGGCTTAATAGCTTGGTATGTCATGGTAAATCCAGTTCCTTCTTCCTTGTTATCTGAGACAAATTTCAATCTTATGCTGTTTGAACCAATCAAAATAGGTAGTGGGAGGTCCATTCCACACAATTTCCCTAAAAGGCATAGATGTAGAAATGAAGATATTGATATTTATAAACATGGATATTATTATTATTATTATTATTATTATTATTATTATTATTATTATTATTATTATTATTATTATTTACTTACTTACTTACTTATTATTAATTTTCCACTATTACAATAGTATCTTTAAAAAGCAATGTGGTGTCTGGGTTACAATACGTAGTTCCATTTCAGACAAATACGTATTATTACAGATCTCCATGTTGTTGTAACTAATATTCCCTCTCTCTTATTTCCTTTAATACATATTATCTCTTATCTAAATTAACATACTTCTCATTGCTATCCATCAGTCATTTAATAGTTTTCTTATATTTGTCAATACCTTAGTATATTTTATATTTTAATATTCCATCTTTAATATATCAAAACGCCTTATACATTTTTCCAGCTTTAATTTTACATTAATATTAAGATTAAACGTTTAAAGTTTCTCATTTTCATATTTGTAAATAAACTCCTTTCCCTTTACACAATTTTCTCCAATACCTAGTAATGTAAATACACTTCTTATTTATCTCATTTTCATATCTACAAGTTAGTAGTACAATATGAGAATGGTAGTCATTAGAATACCAATTGCAGGGAGGAAGAAGAGGAGGAGGACAATATAATATTCTTATTTCTCATTTATAATTTCCACATATTGAAAATTAACCAAAATTTCTCTGTTTCAACATTTAGCACATCCTTTCATGTTACTACATCCAAGTATATTAGTTACATTGTATCATTCTTAACATATATACATCTTAATCCATTTCATTTAAAGAGTTCAGTATTTCAATGTTAGTATTCATACATCTGTATTTTGTTTTTTTTAATTAGTCAATATTTTTATCTACTCATCAAAGCAATCTCTCATAATCCAAGTACAATCCTATCTATTTTGGTGTTATCTATTTCAGGCCTCTTAAGTATGTCCATATTTCTTCAATCTTATTCTTGCTTTCTTCCTTTGCCATGTCGTTTTTTGCTTCTTTGCCTCAGGGTCACCAAAGCATTCTTATATTGTTGTATCATATTTAAGTAGCCCTCCAGTCTCCATTTTTGAAGGATTGAGGGGTCTGTTAACAACACGAAATCTTCTCATTATTTTCGCCTCTTGATATAATTGCGCTGGGCTGAATAAATTTTTTTCCATCTGTTTCTCATTTTCGTCTTCGAAAATCTGTGTTTGTTGAGTAGTTAATTCTTCTGCCAATGTATTTGATTCTTCTGTTAAGTTCTGTCCCGATAAAATATTGGTTGTAGTCACAATTTGAGTTTGCTTTTTAGAGATACTTTCTAATTCTTTTCCAAAAGCTCTTATTTCATTGACAGCTGCAGAAAGGAACTGATAAGTTTGGTAAGATATTTCCCATATAGCATAGATTTGTTTTTGAAACTCTTCCATGGTGGAGTTTTACATCTGGTGTTCAAGGTTAATTTTATCTTATTTTTCTTAAATGTTTTCTTTTTTAAAAAAAAAAATCAGATTGCAATTTCAGGTTTAGCCACTGGATGTCCCCCAAGTGCTTTGAAAGTTCTTTTCTTTTAGTCCATTTCTTTTTTCAATGTTTTTTTTAAAAACCACCCCTGAGCTTGCTCGCCACTTGTTTGAAGGGAGGGTTGAATTCCCCCCTCCCCCTCCACAGGGGGAAAGGTACTTAGTAGCTTATTTAGGTGAAAAGAAAAAGATTAAGGTATAAGAGAGGAATCTTACCCCCGTCTTTCCACGCTGCTTTAATGTTGCCTGATGGTAAATTTGACTTCGGCTGTCTGCAGCCTAGTAACTGGCCATATTACTATGGCCAGTCTTTCGTCCGCCGGTACGAAGGAAATGCAGGCACTAACGGGGGGGTTGCAGCTCCCCCACATTTCTGCAAAAGCCCCTTCTTTCTGGTCACCCCTCCAAGGTGACTCTTTGGCCCTTTTAGGACCCCCCAGCGATGCGAAACTGGACGTGGAAGACGAGAGCCATCCTCCAGACGTCCATGCTGGCTGGCTCGGCAAACCGGAAGCCTATTATTATTATGGTCGCACATACATCCCTTACAACTTTCAGAGATTAATTTTAAAAAATGTGTGGTCATTCGCTGAAACATTCTTACCACTTTGAATATATGGATGATTTTTCTTTCCATGCCATAAAACTCCCAGCTTTAAATTTTCTTTGCAGGTTCAGTTCAATAAAGTGTCAAGTAATGCTGACTTTTGAATAGTAGATTGTTTTGATGGTCAAAGAAATCATATGCAAATGTCAACAAAGAGCCATAGTGGCACAGTGGTTAGAATGTAGTAAAGGTAAAGGTAAAGGTTCCCCCGCACATGCGTGCTAGTCGTTTCCAACTCTAGGGGCCGGTGCTCATCTCTGTTTCAAAGCTGAAGAGCTAGCGCTTGTCCGAGGACATCTCCGTGGTCATGTGGCTGGCATGACTAGATGCCAAAGGTGCACAGAACGCTGTTACCTTAACATATATACATCTTAATCCATTTCATTTAAAGAGTTCAGTATTTCAATGTTAGTATTCATACATCTGTATTTTGTTTTTTTTAATTAGTCAATATTTTTATCTACTCATCAAAGCAATCTCTCATAATCCAAGTACAATCCTATCTATTTTGGTGTTATCTATTTCAGGCCTCTTAAGTATGTCCATATTTCTTCAATCTTATTCTTGCTTTCTTCCTTTGCCATGTCGTTTTTTGCTTCTTTGCCTCAGGGTCACCAAAGCATTCTTATATTGTTGTATCATATTTAAGTAGCCCTCCAGTCTCCATTTTTGAAGGATTGAGGGGTCTGTTAACAACACGAAATCTTCTCATTATTTTCGCCTCTTGATATAATTGCGCTGGGCTGAATAAATTTTTTTCCATCTGTTTCTCATTTTCGTCTTCGAAAATCTGTGTTTGTTGAGTAGTTAATTCTTCTGCCAATGTATTTGATTCTTCTGTTAAGTTCTGTCCCGATAAAATATTGGTTGTAGTCACAATTTGAGTTTGCTTTTTAGAGATACTTTCTAATTCTTTTCCAAAAGCTCTTATTTCATTGACAGCTGCAGAAAGGAACTGATAAGTTTGGTAAGATATTTCCCATATAGCATAGATTTGTTTTTGAAACTCTTCCATGGTGGAGTTTTACATCTGGTGTTCAAGGTTAATTTTATCTTATTTTTCTTAAATGTTTTCTTTTTTTAAAAAAAAAAATCAGATTGCAATTTCAGGTTTAGCCACTGGATGTCCCCCAAGTGCTTTGAAAGTTCTTTTCTTTTAGTCCATTTCTTTTTTCAATGTTTTTTTTAAAAACCACCCCTGAGCTTGCTCGCCACTTGTTTGAAGGGAGGGTTGAATTCCCCCCTCCCCCTCCACAGGGGGAAAGGTACTTAGTAGCTTATTTAGGTGAAAAGAAAAAGATTAAGGTATAAGAGAGGAATCTTACCCCCGTCTTTCCACGCTGCTTTAATGTTGCCTGATGGTAAATTTGACTTCGGCTGTCTGCAGCCTAGTAACTGGCCATATTACTATGGCCAGTCTTTCGTCCGCCGGTACGAAGGAAATGCAGGCACTAACGGGGGGGTTGCAGCTCCCCCACATTTCTGCAAAAGCCCCTTCTTTCTGGTCACCCCTCCAAGGTGACTCTTTGGCCCTTTTAGGACCCCCCAGCGATGCGAAACTGGACGTGGAAGACGAGAGCCATCCTCCAGACGTCCATGCTGGCTGGCTCGGCAAACCGGAAGCCTATTATTATTATGGTCGCACATACATCCCTTACAACTTTCAGAGATTAATTTTAAAAAATGTGTGGTCATTCGCTGAAACATTCTTACCACTTTGAATATATGGATGATTTTTCTTTCCATGCCATAAAACTCCCAGCTTTAAATTTTCTTTGCAGGTTCAGTTCAATAAAGTGTCAAGTAATGCTGACTTTTGAATAGTAGATTGTTTTGATGGTCAAAGAAATCATATGCAAATGTCAACAAAGAGCCATAGTGGCACAGTGGTTAGAATGTAGTAAAGGTAAAGGTAAAGGTTCCCCCGCACATGCGTGCTAGTCGTTTCCAACTCTAGGGGCCGGTGCTCATCTCTGTTTCAAAGCTGAAGAGCTAGCGCTTGTCCGAGGACATCTCCGTGGTCATGTGGCTGGCATGACTAGATGCCAAAGGCGCACAGAACGCTGTTACCTTCCCATCGTAGTGGTCCCTATTTTTCTACTTGCATTTTTACGTGCTTTCGAACTGCTAGGTTGGCAGAAGCTAAGACGAATAACAGGCGCTCACTCTGTTACGCAGCACTTGGGATTCGACCCGCCAAACTGCAGACTTTCTGATCGACAAGCTCAGCATCCTAACCCACTGAGCCACCGCATCCCTCTTAGAATGCAGTACTGCAGGCTATTTCTGCTGACTGCCAGCTTTCAGCAGTTTGGCAGTTTGATCCTGACTGGCTCAAGGTTGACTCAGCCTTCCATCCTTCTGAGGTTGGACCCAGATTGTTGGGGGCAGTGCTGACTCTGTAAACCTCTTAGAGAGGGCTGTAAAGCACTGTGAAGCGCTATATAAGTCTAATTGCTATTGCTATTAATAGCAGTATCCTTTGTATTTAATTAGAAATCAGCTTTTGGCTATACATTTTGAAGAAGAAACTTACCAATGAGTCTATCATCCATAGAAATCACTGACAAAGAATCATAGTCACAGAATGCATCTGGCTCCACATCAAAATGAGAAAAATTCAACAATATATGCCTCCCTTCTGGAACAGATAAAGTCCAAACGCAGAGCCTAGATTGAGAAAACATTGAGTGATTTCTAGTTGAAAATTAAACCATGAATTAAGCACAGGTGCACAAAACCATAGATAAAACAAAGAGGTAATTTGTTTCTTCTACCTTCCCATGCATATTATATTGAAATTCAGTTAAATACACATAACCTTCCCCCCATGCACACATAAGAATAATTTTAGATCTCTAATGAAACCCAGTGAGATTTTAGATTTGTTTCTGAAAAACTTAATTCAAACAGCATAAGAAGACTTTCCCAGGCTAGTGAAAGATAAGATAAATGTTATGGAACATGCATAAAGTATGAATGTCTATATACTAACTAAGGTATACAGAAGTCATAATCACATAAGACATTTTTAAAAGAAGATTCATTGCTTACTTTACTTACTGAATAACCCAGTACACAAACATACTTGTCATGTTTGCTTAACCATGAATTAGCTGATAAATTATAATCAGCTTACCGGTAGTTTGTATAAATTCAAGCCCATTATCTGGGTTTATATAACAACAATAAAGCACATTAAAGTCTAGGGATTATCCTCACATTCTGCTAACCATAGTTAGAAGATATCTCACCATTTTACCTTTAGGTTGTCAAAGGATTTTGGCAATTAATTGATAGTGGGGTCCCTTTCAACCCATGCATGAAGACAGAGCAAACGTGAACAAATTTGTTTTCCTATCTTTTAAAACTCACTTTTTCCTCAACTCCAGCACCATTCCAGGTTATGAAGAGCAGTTGATAGTTGATAGTTTTTCTCACTAGCAACTGGTGCTCAGCTGGAGGAGAAGTGAATTGTAGGAATCCATTATTCATTTTCCTTAACTTGTCCTGCATGAAATCTTTAAGGGCAGTACCGATCTCCTGTAGCATATTCTGAGGGAGAATATGGCTAGGGTTTCAGGCACCAGGAATTATTCTGGCATTATTATTTTCTTGCCAAATTAAAGATGAAAATAATGAAGATCATTATGGCCATGAGAAAATGCCTTTAATATATTGTATGAATACTTTTAATCTTCTGAATTTTGTCAGTCTAATTGGGTTTACATAATTAAGAATTCTAGTTAAATATACAGGTAGTCCTTGACTTATAACCATTTGTTTAGTGACTGTCTCGACGTTACAACAGTACTGAAAAATGTGACTTATGACCTATTTTCACACTTATAACTGTTGCAGCATCCCCATGGTCATGTGATCAAAATTCCAAATTTGGCAATTGGTTCATAATGTGCAGTGTCCTGGGATCATATGATCCTCTTTTTCTACCTTCTGACAAGCAGAGTTAATGGGGAAGCCAGATTCATTTATCAACCATGTTACTAACTGCAGTGAGTCATTTAACAATTGTGGAAAGAAAGGTCATAAAATGGAACAAAACTCACTTAACAACTGTCTCACTTAGCAACCAAAATTTTGGACTGCATTATGATTGTAAGGCGCGGACTACCTGTAATACTTTTGCTGCAATAGAGTATGGCTTGAGAAGGGCTATATGCAACAATCCAGGGTAACTGAGCCTCAAAAATGGCAAATAAATAAATATTTAACTACTTACTGATTATCCTGATAAAAATGCTTTGGGAATTCAGGAAAAATCAGTTTTCCTTCACTGCCAGAAAGTGCACCATCTTGAATGTTACACGATGCTGTATTGTGAATACACAATATGTTACAGTGGATCATTTTAATTAAAACAAATACATTGATTTTTTTATTTGTATTGCTGCCCTCAAGAGTTCAAATTCTAGAATCTCTAGCCAATCATTGCTAGGAATTTTGGAAGTTGACATCTAGCACATCTGTTAGATTATTTTCTTCACTTTTTCTTACTTAGGCACTTTAACTTTCTGCTTATTTTGTATTTTTACTTCCTCAAAAATAAAGTAACAGCATAGGAAGTCTAGAGGAAACAGCTCTTTTGTTTTTTACAATAAAATCTTGGGGGGAAAAAGCATGTTGTAAACAAGGAGTAACATTTCTATATTACTTAAGATAAGAAAGTGACTGCATGAATTTAAAGCTTCTCTGGGGGAGATCCAAAAATGCACACACATAATTTTCTGCAGGTTTCCAGGGCTTTTAATTTGGAGAACCTTTGCAGGAACTCAGTCTGTATAGGAAAGATATGTTCTGTTACACAGCTACAGCCCTTCCGTATTACTCTTTGCCAATTGCAAGAGGGAAGACAAGAAACAGTGTGTCAGCTGGGTTGCCCTAATACAGGGCTTTTCAACCAGTGTTACGGGTACCACCTGTGGTACATTGGCACCTGGCAGGTGGTATGCGACCATCCTAGAAAAGTGGAAGCAGGGGAGGGGAATGAGCTGAAACAGTAGCAGAACCGCACAAGCCTGAGCAAGAAATGGCTGGAGCTGCAGGGCTGTCAGGGCTCAGAGAAAGCGCCAGGATCAGCGCTTCTTCGGGGCTGTCAGGGCTCAGTGGAAGCTCCAGGATCAGCACCAGGCGACTGATTCAGATTTATGATGGTCACAGTGTCCCAGGGTCATGTGAAATGACCAAAACCTGCTGCAACCACCCAGCAGATGGGGGGAATAAAAACCAAACACCCTCCTCCACCCCATCCCTGCTGCCAATCCTCAACAGAAAACCTCACAACAATGAAAACCTCAGACAGGAGGAAGACCACCGCTGGGCGGGCAGGCGGGCAGGTGTCTTGCTCGGCTGTGGCTTGAGGGGCACTTTTTTCAGTGCCATTGTAACTTTGAACAGTCACTAAGCAAACTGTTGTAAGTCGAGGACTACCTGTGCTTCATCACTTTTTTCTTTTTTTGGTCAAGTTTTTGACACCTTGCTAGACTACTGGTGGTACTTGGATGTTGCCATATCCCAAAAGTGGTACAATGGGTAAAAAGGTTGAAGAGCCCTGCCCTAATATAAAAGGTAAAGGTTCCCCTGCACATGTGTGCTAGTTGTTTCCAACTCTAGGGGCTGGTGCTCATCTCCGTTTCAAAGCTGAAGAGCCAGCGCATGGAACGCTGTTACCTGCCCACCGTAGTGGTCCCTATTTTTCTATTTGCATTTTTACGTGCTTTCGAACTACTAGGTTGGCAGAAGCTGGGACGAGTAACAGGCACTCACTCTGTTACTCAGGATTCGACCCGCCAAACTGCCGACCTTCTGATCGACAAGCTCAGCGTCCTAACCCACTGAGCCACCGCGTCCCTAATATAATGCTTGTGAAATGGGATAACAAAAATAAAAAATGTAATTGTGCTTTGAGTAAAATTCAATTTTGTAGAATTAGAGGAGGAAAGCTGCTTAGCTCCTATAATTAAGGACTTGTTTCAACTTATGTTCCTTTTGGTCCACAGCTTAAAAGTTCTGGAGTCCAAATAAGCCAGCATAGCTCCCATATTTAAATATTATTTCACTAACCTAATCTATAAAATAAAGGCAATGAAGACATGAGTTCAGAGACAAAGCCAGTTCTTAGCCTTCATTTCAAGGGATGGCAAAGTTTATCCGCTGGAATTCCTTACCAAATGAGACAATGCAAAAGGCATTGCAAATTAATCAGCATAACTGCTAGTAAAACTAAAACTCAAGAATAGCCATACACATTCTTAAAGTTCACCCTTCTTCTTTCTATCTTATTTCAAGAACTGCTTATTTAAATGTTACCCAAATACATCAACTTTAAGCATTTCTGACAATGCTGCTAACATTGGATGTTCCTGCTTTGACAACTGATGAAAATGCAGCCAGCCATTTTCTCTTCTCCTTTAACATGCTGTTCTTTACTTTTAGAATTCAGGTGCAGTGGTGGTGGGGGGGAATGTAAGCTCAGTTAGCCATAATAACACTGCTGTGGGAACTCAAGGACGAGCTGATAATGTTTTGGCGGGCTGGGGAACTGAGGAGAAAGCCCATGCTTGAAGCTAATTGGGGAATGTGTTTTATGACAGTTTATTGGGGGAAGAGAACTGTGCTTTGTTACTTTGTATCAGGGGGAAGGGAATTTAGTTTTTGGGTCCAACTATGTAGTGCCGATACTTTGTTTCCCAAAAAATGTTCTTTAAGGAAGAATTTTGCCTCGAAGTTCTTTTGATGGGTTTCATCTATCAGAACCATGACAATTTCATTATACCGGTATTCAACACTTATATGGAAAAGGAATATCAGTTACTGTACTTAAAAAAAATCTGTTGAATTGAGAAACTATACTGCTCAAAAAAATAAAGGGAACAGAAAATAAGACATCCTACTATTAAATACAGTACATTGTGTTGTTTAAGTGTTCCCTTTATTTTTTATATAAATATAAAAAAATACAATTTTCACATTTTAATTTTGCCCTGACTGGAAATATTATCAAACATAAGCACAAAGCTGACCATAAAACATTGATCTTATCAAGAATATTCAAATTCAAAAAGATCTTCTTGAAACTCTATACTCACCTACAGAACTTTTCATTTTGACATCTAATTAAAAGGAATGAATGAAATAGATTAGCTATATATATATATATATATAAACAGGCAAACCTTGGCTTACCACTATTTGCTTAAAGATAGCCTAGGAAAAAGTGATTTACAATCGGCAGTCACATGATTGGGATTGGTGATCTTCCCAGCCAGTTATTCTCAACTGGGGAAGCCAAATTCACTTTACGACCATGCAATTCGCTTAACTATCCTAGGATTCACTTAACAACCATACGATTCACTTAATGACATTGACACTTAATGGCTGTGGTAAAAATGTAATAAAATTAGGTCTGGTCCCATGATGACTTGCTTAATGATTGCATTGTTTTAGAGACTGAAATTCCAGTCCAACTGGAATTTGACTGAAATAGAACTATTACCCAGGCAAACTTTGATGCTGAATATTGATATTACTATAAAATAAAACCAATGACATTTGTAACAGTGCAGTGCAAAAGTTATATACTGCGTTCAGTCACTACCAACAAAGAACCTCCCACATTTAGCTTCCCATAATGTGCAACTAGCCTCTTAAAACAAAGAGATTAGCAAAACGAGCATGGAGCCATTTCACGTATATACACTTTGCTGTATAACATAACAAAATGAAAAATATTACATGTGTACCACACCCAAATGTCTTTCTGGCTTCTTTTTGTCACCCAATGTCCTTGCATTCAAACAAAAAATTGCCAATTCTGCCAGTGTGTAACAATGGAATGGTATTCACTAATGCACAAGTAGGGGATTCATGGCTTTCTCTGTGTTGCTGAACTACAAATGCCAAAATCTATAATAGCTGGAGTTGGCTGAAGGTTGCAATTCAGTAACTTTTGAAAAGTCACAGCCCTCTAATTACTCATTATCATTATCATTATTTCTCCCTGCAATGAACATTACCCCAAATCTAATGGGATGAAAGAAAGCCTGTGCCTTCTGGTACATATTTGAGTAAAGCAGAGAAGGCAGAGCAAAGAAAAATCTGGCTCCTGAAGCAGACTCTGCTCATGTAAATCCAGATGTAGTCTGACTTTATAACCCAGTAAGAAATAAAACATAACATAATATCATAACATAAAATTAGGCACCAACTTTCAACATCTTTGTCAAGTAATGTGATGGCATATGAGAAAACCTTGGGAGAATGAATCAGGAGACACTCCCAAGGCAATGGCTAGATAAGAGACAGCATGATCGTGGACAGGGCAAGGGGCTCAGAAGAGACTGTCCCTAGTTTCTTAGGCCAGAGGGCCCCAACCTTTTGGACACCAGGGACCGGTTCCGTGGAAAAAAGTTTTTCCATGGACCGGAGAATGTGTGATTTTGTGTGCTGCCTGCACGTCATGGATGGGGACTTGCTTGTTTATGTGGACCAGTTACTGGCATGCCACAGACTGGTACTGGTTCCCAGACCGGGGGTTGGGAACCCCTCTCTAAGGCTGAAAAAGAGGTGGGGCTAGGAGGATTGTACTTTCTCAGGCTTGCAAGATTGTTTCAACATAGCTTTACAATAAAGTAGAATTTGCTTATCTGGTTGTGATTCCCATCTGGTTTACCCCGACAAGGGATGAGAAAGAGTCCCTCAAAAGACAGACATAAAAAATGGGCTAAACATAGAAATGGCTAGCTTATACTATTGTGGAAAAGTAAAAAAAATGAGGTTCAATGTTAATGCCTTATTTTACTGCAACAGAGGGAGTCTGAAGTCAACACTTTTTTTTCCTCTCCCCCCCCCACTCCACACTTCTCATTTTGGTTCCTACTAATTGCTTTTGTATTTTTGTATTTTGTACTATAAGCTAATAAAATAAATATGTATGAGCAATAAATAAAAATTGGCTAAACATAGGCATTTTTGTTTTTATTTTGCACGGGGGATAGTTTTGCAAGGGAGTAAGTTTCTACTCTTAATGCAAGTCATAAATTCTAATCAGGTAAAATGCTATTATCAATGACCTGCTAATTGATATAATCATGAGATAAATCACAGTATTGGTGGTTTTTGTTACTACCGGCATCTATATGCTGCTGAATCCAAGGCAGCACCTTGGACAGATCCGTAAAAACTCCAGGAGTTCCTCTTTTCTCATACTTCTTTTGTAGATTATGAATCCAGCTTCGAGCACATCCTAGGCCCCATGAAGTCACTCCAATCAGGGTCCAAGAACCATGTTCCTGTTGACACACAAGTGAGCCTCCAGAATCCCCCTGCAGGAGAAACATTATTTTTTTCCCAAAAGGAGACACATCTCAAACAGCAAATGCAGTTCTTTACTTATTGGATCTTAAGCAAACTTTCTTTTTTTGCAGACTGGTGGGAGTTATTCCACCCTTGCCACATTATAAAGTTCCCTAAAAGAGGCAGTGTTGCCTAGGGAAGGGACAGTGGCAGGATTGGATGTGTGAAAGACTTCACCAAAAAGTTGACCTTGGCAAGAGAGAGGAAACCATTGCAGATCCAGTTGAAGTGAGAAAATATAATTGGTCAATCTCTATCAGTGATTGGACCCTTTTTTGATCCCTTCACCAAGTTTGCAATAAAAATGGCAGGACTGTGGATTAAAGAAGAATAGTTAAGCTACTGGATCCCACTGATCAATAGACTGCTTGAATAATTTGTCCTGTAGGGAAAGGAGTGAAGCCTAGACACCTTTGGAATTTGCTTCTGTAGAAATTCATAGAACTGGCCATTAGAACTATGATTGTGAGCAACCTATTCTCTCTTAATTGTTCAAGGATACTTCTCTGTTCATTAAAAAAACGCATACTACACCCTTGTTCTATGCATGATTCCACTACTCGCCATGATTGCTTTTCAATTCTATCAATATCCTAGCTACAAAGCTCCTTCTAGCTTGGTCTATGGAAATCTGAGTTTAGGTAGTTTGAATCTGTAATTTACATTTGTTTTGGACACTCTTCACCCTGCTATAATGTTATTGTCTTAAATAGGCTGGCAAGCTTACTATTATGAGTATAAATGACAATCTCTGAATAAAGGTGGAACATCTTAAATTACTTCCCCAAATATTTTATCTTGTTTTGGGCTTTCATAGCAGATGTACAAGTATTACTCAGTAGTTGTCATTGTTCCCAGAAGGCAGAAAGACTGAAAATGACTGGCTACAATAGCTACAATCAAGAAATTGTCACCCTATGAAACTGAAAATAACTGAGCCATTGAAGCTTTATTATCATTTCTACTACAACAGACTAGAATGGCTGTCTGCTCGCAAAGACTAAAAAAGATAATTTTTATTCACATTTCTTACCAAATTTTTAGTGCCCTAGTTACGTTCTGCCAAGCCAAGTATCTGATTTTTATAGCTCAGGGATGACTCTACATATTCAGAAGCAAGAGTTCTCAGTGGCTACTCAAAGAGCCTTGTTCTGAATTTCCATCTGGGAATTAACCAGAAATCTTTTGTTACTGAGCCAAAGCTTTTCCTCCTAAAAGTTCTCTTTGGAATTTTTCTAAACGTCACAAAAAATGACCTAAAACTACTATAATATTTTACTGCAGTATTGTGTATCATCATCAACATCATTATCATCATCATCACCACCACCACCACCACCATATTCTCCTTAATAAATATATTGATATAATCTACCAACCTGGCAAGCATCTTTTCCTCCATCTGGAAATCCAGCACACATTATCGTGTGGCTTTGAATAGGCCTCCTTAGAGATGACAAGATTCCAGAACATTGAGTCTGGTCTAAGATGGGCAATCTGACTTCATGCAAAATGTCAGGAAGGATCCCATCTGAAAATCAAACAAAACTCAGGAAGTTGCCCTGTTATATTGTCCATCCATCAGGCTCAGAATTGTTCACCTGTCTGAGATGGTATAGGTTCTCCTGCTTGAGCAGGAGGCTGGACTAGAAGACCTCCAAGGTCCCTTCCAGCTCTCTTCTCTTCTCTTCTCTTCTCTTCTCTTCTCTTCTCTTCTCTTCTCTTCTCTTCTCTTCTCTTCTCTTCTCTTCTCTTCTATTCTATTCTATTCTATTCTATTCTATTCTATTCTATTCTATTCTAGCTGGAAACAGGGTCAAGGATCTCAAGCAAAGATCTTTTTTTACTGCCTGATCCTTTTTTAAACTGGAGCTTCCAGGAACTGGATCACTAGCCCTCAGTGTACTTATGTGTATTGTACCACAAAACATTCAAACATCATGAGTTGAAATGATGAAAAGCTACAATGTGGAGCCAACACTTTTCCAATTATTTCTTAAATGTGATCACCATTGAAGGCTGGATTTCCAGCCCTAGATGAAACAGAACTGAATGTTGAAATATATGACATCATTGAACATCCAGGGATACACACTATTATCCCATCATTTTCATAAATTAAGCAGCAGAGTGATAAGCAGGTGCTTCTGAATATCTCTTTACCACAATATCTAATGCTTGCTTATATTCATGGAAATGTAGCCTTAGTAACATGCACTAAAACCAAGGCTGGATTTATTTGGGGACTGAAAATAAATTGAGCATAGAGAGAAAACATACACTTTCCCAAAACTTCTTAACTGCATTTATTGTCACTTCCTCCCCACTTTCATTTCAGTATTATTCATTTTCATTGTTTGCCTCCCACCTTGACTTCCTATGGGGGGAGGAGAGAGGGAGGGAGGGAGGGAGAGAGAGCTGATAGCACACGTGCATAAAAATGTACATTTAATAATAATTCCTTTTGAAGCATGAAACTCTTTCAAATATCATATCATTTCCTTACTTTCTCTTAAACGGCCCCAACCACAAGTGACACATATATATCCTGGATCAAATTTTTCATGTGGGCCAGGAAGACAGACTGGCCATACAGCTGCACCTAACATTAAAACAGATCAAAGTTCTGATTACACATTTGAAAGAATGTTAATATGGCTCATGTCTCAATGCCAATTTCATACACCTTGACAGGTGTCAAGAGGCCCAGTATAGAAAGTGATTTCTACAAAAGTTAAAGTATAATTTACAAAAAATATAAAATCTAATTTAACACTATGAAATGGAAATACAATTCTGTTCCAAAGTGGGCATCAAAATAAAATCCAGTATTAAATGTCTCTGTGTTTCCCACCTGTCTGTCACACCCAAAGTTTTAAATTTGTTGTATTCTTTCCATCCACAGTTGGAGTTGTGTATAAGTACCTGGTTTTGTATGATCATCTAATGATAAACAAGCCAGGCACAAGTCTTTGGATGTATAACTAGGGTCTTACCTTGCCCTCAGGATGTTCTCATTACCTACACTTAAACTTTTGCCTCTAAATCACCCACATATTTCCTTGTCCAGAAAGCAATTAACATAGTACTCTATTGATAGCTGCACTGTGGGTGGTAAAGGCAGATTAAGAAAAAGAATGTACATACTGTGCTGGTGGAACTTAGTTATGAGACTTCTTGGGGAATCAAGCTATGTAAACGCACTGATAGATGGCGCAACCTACCATATGCCTAGACATTCTATACAGATTGTACAGTAAACTGTTTTCCTTTGAGTACCACATTTTTATATGATGGCTCAGATATGCACACATACAGATGCACATATATGTGGACGTTAGCATCATCTTAAGCTAGCATATTACCATATCTGAAATGACCGTCCATTTTTAGAAGAGCAATATCATAATCCATTGGTTTCTTCCTATTAAAGTTGGGGTGCTTAATTATGTCTTTTACATAGAGGGTCTGTTCTTCCTCATCTTTCAGACTCAAATCATGTTCTCCAGCAGTGACAGTCAGCAAACGGAGCAGTGATCTACAGAACAGTGGAGAGATATAACTAGGAAAAACTGAACATGGGTTTTTTCAAAACTAAATAACTATTTTAGGCAGAGATTCTGTCTGGCTGGCTGGCTGTCCGTCCATCCATCCATCCGTCCATCCTGTGGTTAAAATCTGACTTATGGTATTGCACAAGAAAAAAAACCCCACAATAAAATACAGTATTATTTATTTATGAAATTTATATGCAACACATCTCACTTTGCAAAACAACTCTGTGTGACTTACCATTAAATATATTGAGATTCATTAAATATAATATACAAAGTAATAACAACCTGACATTATCATAAAACTGAAGCACAGTTCTGTAGCACTGCCTTAACTCATTACAAACTATAGAATACCCCCAGCACCTGCTAGCATCTTCCTGTACACTAGGATGTGTGTGTGTGTGTGTGTGTGTGTGTGTGTGTGTGTGTTGCCTATTACATTATGAAATCACATGAACATATGTGCTTAAATATTTGATGTCTCTGGTCATTTACTAAGCTACAGTTATAGAGAAAGCATATCAAAAGTCTATAAAATGATTTATAAAACACAATGGTAATCTGAAATCATAGCCTTCCAGTGAATTGCCTGCTTGTACCTGCTTACAACACAGTGAGCTGCTGTGATTACCCACTGAGTGGAAACAAGGGTTCCTCCACAGAAATGGTGATTACTTCTTTTCAAGGAAACCTGTATCAGAGAGAGCACATACCACTTTAGGAAGTGTACATCTCATAACAGAGCAATAGAAGGCAGAATACACAGTAGGGCACAGTGAATATGGAATAAAAATCAACAATGCCAGATTAATGTCATAAATGCATGAACATAATCTCTGCTTTATATAATTCATGGAAACTAATGAAGGATGGAAATTAATCAAGGGAAGAAGCAACCTAGAACAAAGGAAAAATTTCCTATCAGTGAGAACAATTAGTCAGTGGCAAGGTTTGCCTTCAGAGGTTGTGGGTGCTCCATCACTGGAGCTTTTAAGAAGGGACTGGACAGTCACTTTTCTGAAATGGTATAGGGTCTCCTGCTTGAGCACGAGGTTGGACTAGAAGACCTCCAAGGTCCCTTCCATCTCAGATATTCTGTTCTGTTCTTAATATGAAGCAGAAGTGAATGCTAATAGCCCTCTTTCACCCTTTAATTGGTAACATTCATAGAATCACGACTATTCAGATACTGTCAAAATTGGCCTAATGCTGTCAATATCTAAATGGTTTTCTTCATACGGAATTAACATCATCGTAATGATTTAAAATATCTTTTTTTCATATTCCCTTCCTCAACTTTATAGTGAATGTCAATAGTTGCAGTAGCACCACCTGGGAGGAAAAATCCAAAGGGGGGGATTAGAGTAGAGCATATCATTTGTGCCTGTGCATATATCTGCCAACCAAAACAGATGTAGTATACTGCATTGTTTGGTGTTGCCAGAAGCTTAGAAGTGACAAAGTACGTTATGGGGGGAGGAAGATGATGGTAACTGAAAGAAAAGTAATTATACATTTATTTTAACACTCCCACCCCAAATTTTCTAAAAAAAAATTAAATTATATCTGAACAATGTCTTTTCTTCAAATAACCATAGATGGCCAGTAAAAATTGTGGAGGGGGAAGCAAATGGATTGTTCTCTTGTTTGGTGTTACCTATGAGGTTTGAGATTAAAATTATTTTCCATATGAGTATGCCTATCTCAGTTTCTCATAATACAGACAACAGAATTAATGACAATGTTCCATTGGAGAACATAACCATTGTTCACTATTTGCTCCATTGGTCTTCCAAAGAGTAACATGCTGTTCAGCAAAAGCATCTATACAAGAAAAAAAAATCAAAGATATGCAGTAACCTAATTTTCCTTGCTAGTGAGATAAGAGCTGGAGGAAATACACTGACCTGCCATGGATGTGATCCTTGTTGTACTTGGCTTCCACCAACAATCCGAGCAAAGTGGTTATAAAACCCCCATGAATTGCTTCCATAGACTTTCTGCCCACATCTTGAGTCTGAAAAGCAAAGAAAAGAGGCAATGTAGAAAACAGTAACCCTTGCTACTATTCTTCTACTTTATTTACTGATCATGTCCAAATTTCAATTGTCACCCAATAGTTGAAATTATTTAAATATTATTTAATACTACAGTGTATTTTTAATCATATTATTCTTAATGCAAAGGATAAGATTCAGATTTACAACAGAATTTTCTTCATTCTGTAGAATTCTGTAGATCAAACTATGCTATTAAAAACAATAAAGTAGTATCTATATGTGCTCAGTTCTAAATACAAATGGCTTAATTTGAAATTCAGTTCAACTAACTTTATGCATGCCAGGTACAAAACAATCACAAAGATCAGACTTATCATATTGAATGTCAAGTCTTTATTATCCACATGGGCATATTTACATTTATTAACAAATTTAACATTCGCTTCAAGATGTTATAACCTCAGACTATATAGCAGTGAAATATCACTATATGGATAAGCCTACTAAAGGTGAAACTTGAAATAATTAAACATTTTATTTTATATTAATTGAATAATTATATATCAGTTCACTGTATGGTTTTGGTGTCTTCCTGAATCTTCAGAATAAACTGATCCATGAGTATTTGAAATGCAAAATAACAGGTTGTAAATTTATGTCCAGTTATGTCCACTTAATTATGAAATGTCCTTTTTCCAGAAGAGAAATTTATGAATGAAAAGGGAAGGAAAGTAATTTGAAATTGTCTGGTGTCTTCCAAGGCTCTGAACAGATTTTGAAGGAAAAGAAATCAACTAAACTGCTTTCCTATATTTTCCATGTACCAAATTCTCTGACAGAACCACAGAGCTTTCCAGACAGACACAACCAAAGGTAACTTTCTGCATCTTTGCATGTAAAATTAATATTTTCATATAAGTCCCTTTAGAATCTACTCCCAGAATTATAATGAAATATGATCTCATCTACAAAAACCCATCCCCCAAAGTTATTTTTAAGGTGATGTGTCACTGCCGCTCATCATATAAGATCTACAGCCTATTCTTTTATTTGTTAGATGTATATTCTGCCTTTCTTCCAGAGGCAAAAGATAGCTTACATTGCACTCCTTTCTCCTTTTTTGTTTTTCCACAATAACCACCCTCAAGAATTTCCATATGAGTTGAAGGATAGAATCTCAGCCCAATCGCAGTTTTGGTACCAATTGGCCAGCTTGTTCTGTATGCAGAGCTAACAGGGCTAATTAAAAAAAAAGGCTGAGTTCGTGAACAGTTGTGTGAGTCTACCTTTTTCCTACACTTGGCTACAGCAGAAATAAGAAAGAGTAGCTGATAAATGAAGTCACTGAAATAAGTAAACATATTTACTTGGCCCAAGTAAATTTTTACAACGATTAGCAATAAAGAGGCAATTGGAATCATACCTTGTTGGAGAGCCATCGATGGACAGCTTGTTTTTTGCAGGTAGACTGTTCCAAGTATAAGAAGGAAATGCCCTAAAGCCACTGGCATGGTCAAGCTGTAGCTACCGTATGTTAAAACAGTGTGGGGACCTTTATATTAGCCAAAGAAAAACTGTAACACAGTAGGAGAGCACCAACTTGCTCATTAAAGTGCAGGTTACTCATTAATTCAGCTGTAAAGCTTTTAACCAGGCACTAGTAAATTTTTTCACATTTAGCTGAGTCTAATTCCTTTCCAGTTCTCAGGAAACTGAAATTCTTTACTGCACAACGCTAAACCTGAATGTTTCTCAAACTGTCTATACATTAAAAGGAATAATAAAAAGTGACCTCCTGGCTAGCCATCACATAATGGCCTCATGCCAAGGTAACTGATGATTAACAACTCTGATTTCATTATAGTTGTTTCCAAGGGTATCCCACGTTTGTTTTTTTTAAAGGGAGTTAATTTTCTGACAGCAAAGGAACTGTACATGGTAGTGCTTTTATCTAAATACAGCCTCCCCCGCTTGCGCCACTGGCCGGGAATTAGGAGAGGTGGTGCCTTTGATGTTTTGAAGGTACGGGCTTGGAGAAGATGAACTGAGAACTATTCAATAGATACATTTCCAAAACCAGATGGTTAGGATTGCCATGTAGGATCGTGCTTTCTATGGAATTCCTACTGAACTGGTTTCCCCTTCATTTTGTGGAGAATATTACTATTTTTAAAAGCCACTAAATAGGTCTTAGTAAGAATACAAGAGAACAATGAAAATGCATGGGTTGTTATGAAAAGAGTTTCAGGCCCTTTTCTCTGTTTGCCCCACAAAACATTTTTGCCTGCTAGTGACTTTCATGCACCAATCAATTGAAGGTAAAGGTAAAGGTTCCCCCACACATGCGTGCTAGTCGTTTCCAACTCTAGGGGCTGGTGCTCATCTCCATTTTAAAGCCGAAGAGCCAGCGCTTGTCCGAGGACATCTCCGTGGTCATGTGGCCGGCATGACTAGAAGCCAAAGGCGCACGGAACGCTGTTACCTTCCCACCATAATGGTCCCTATTTTTCTACTTGCATTTTTACATGCTTTCGAACTGCTAGGTTGGCAGAAGCTGGGACGAGTAACAGGTGCTCACTCTGTTACCCGGCACTCAGGATTCGACCCGCCAAACTGCTGACCTTCTGATCGACAAGCTCAGTGTCCTAACCCACTGAGCCACCGCGTCCCTTAACCAATCAATTGCACCCTCCTATTTCAGTTGTCCTGTGGGTTAGGGTTAGGATTAGAGTTATCAATTGATGGTTGAATTTTACTTCTGAAAATTTATGTACTACCTAGATCATAATCAGAAGGATATTATACCAACTGATTATATCCATGGCAGGTTAAACTTTTTGGATGTGAAATTCTAACACTACAGGCGGGCAAAAAAAGGAACAAGAGCTGTGTTTAAAATATTTGCCAGAATGGTTCAAATATTTAAAATATTTGCCAGAATGGTTCAAACTAGCATAATTTGGTCTAATGGTTAAGACACCAGACTAGAAAGGGGAGACTGTGAGTTCAGTCATTACAATCCATCTCACAGGGTTGTTAGGAGGAGAAAGGTATGTTGGATATGTTTGTTGCCTTGAGTTATTGTAAAAATAATAAAGGCTGAATACAAATAAATAAACAAACAAACAAACAAGTAAAAAAATCACAGATTTTTTTTAAAACTTTGGGGGAGCAATAGAAAATTCTCTGCTGAATTGATTAGCAAAGGGTGTTTTCCCCCCATATTGTGAATGAATTACATATAGAATAATCTTATTGAAGAAAAGCATTTTATTTCTCATCCAGCTAACTTGAATTGTCCTGGAGTTGTCAATATAGCTTTATTGACTGATCCTTATTATGTCACTGGCTAGGACAATGAAATTAAAATTTGATCCATCTTTGCAATAAGAATTGAAAGAGCCATAACTATTCTGAATTGTCCTTTTAAAAACACTAAGACTTGCTACTTTTCCTGGAGAACCCAGTGTTGCCTGTCATGGTAGACTTCCGTGGCAGTTTGGGAAAACAAATTACCCATTTTCATGATAAGATGAATGTGGTTTAGTCCAGTTGTATGCATTTGCTTTCTATTTTTGATATAATATAGCAAGGAATTACTTGCAGTCTGGCCCACCATAGTCTCTCTATCCTTCTGCCCATATTTATTCATTCATTCAAGTCAGCCAAGGAAGATGGATTGACTCAAGCTCTCAAGGAGGACAGATCTTTAAAGCCCTTCTTGGATCTAACTAAAGCCCGTCAAATATCCATCCTTTCAGAGCAAGATGCTCAAGAAGATGTCTCAGTGAAGTTCTAGAATGTTTTGGGGAAACAATTATATTGTGACTTATAGAAAGACATCTTAAAGTCAATTATAGGCCTCTTTGAACCATCTGGAAAGTTATCTCCCTTAAAAAACTATGAGAAGCTGTCCAAGATATCTCTCTTCACCAAGGCACGAGTGTGAATGCTGTAATGACCTTCTTCCCCATTGCCTTTCCTTTCTACCCATCTTTGGATGCATCTTTCATCTTTTAACGTATTATTATGATATAATTTCTAATAATTTGGCAATGTGGCAATTTGACTAGCTGCACAGAGCATATAGTGAGATGGGTGGCATACGGTATAAATTTAATAAGTAACCAATAAATAACGAGTTTCAGATGATTGCATCAGAAAAGCTATCCACTTATATTAAATTAAGAAAAATTGTGTCAGCCCTGACTTGATCTCTTTCTTATCCATACTGTTAAGGAATTTGTTGTGCAGAGGTCTCCTTGTGCTACCAAGGAGTTGCACAGACAAGGAAGGGTACTGAGAGCAGCAAGAGTCACACAAGAATACACTGAGTTGTTGAAGCAAAAGTAGTTTACTTGAAGGTGGTGTAAGAACAAAAATGCACAGTCAAAAATAAACAGTCCAGGTCATAAACAATAGCAACAGTCCAAGAAGTAATCCAAACTACAAAGTCTTCTTACCGGTCCAGAGGTCAATACACAGTTCAGGTTACAACAGTAGTAAACCAACAGCAGAGCAAAAACAGTAATAGTAGAGAGCAGTGAATTCAGAGAGAGAGAGAAGCTACGTTCCTAGCTTCCTCTTATGGCCATGAGAACACTTACACACCCATTGGCCAATTAACATCTTAAAGACATAGCATTATGGTTAATATATTTTCAACCCAACATTGTAGGCTAACACCATATGCCTAACATTCTCCCCTTTGGGTAGAATAATATATAACTCTTACAATCTTATGCACATTCTTTCACAATTAGCATTGTGTTTCACAGCACTTTGTACCTTCGTAAAATGGTCTGCAATATTTACATCAGTTGAACAATACTCTAGCTGTATTAATTTATCTTTGATACATTGTCTGACATTTAAATAACGAAGATCAGTATGTTTAGATCTTGTTCTTACTGCAGCATTATCAGCCATCTTTATCGCAGCTTGATTGTCCTCATACACAATAAATGGATCATTTACATTTAAACCCATATCTAACAATAATTGTTTGTACACTAGCAGTTCTGTACATAACACTGATAGACATGAAAATTCAGCCTCCATTGTAGATAAGCTTATGTGTTTTTGTCTAATGGACTTCCATCCAATTAAAGAATCACCCAACATTACAGCCAACCCTGAAGTAGATTTACGAGTGTTTGTGTCAGAGGCAAAACTCGCATCTGCATATGCAGTGAGGATTAACTCACGATTTGGCTCTAAATATAACGAGTAGTGAATAGTTTGCTTCAAATACCTTAATACTCGTTTAGCTGATTGCCAGTGTCTAACAGTTGGATTATTGTTGTACCTAGCCAATTGGTTTACACAGTAAGAAATATCAGGTCTAGTCCAATTACTAAGATACATAAGACTTCCTATCAAAGATTGGTACATAGTCTTATCAAATACAGGACTCTCAACATTAGTGTCCTTCAAATCCATAGCCATCGGAGTTTTTGCTGGTTTACACATTTCCATATTGTATCTCTTTAATAACTGAGATATTTTACTGGCTTGTGACACCTTAAAACCCCTATTTGTTTTCACAATATCTAACCCCAAATAGTGGCTTATTTCCCCAAGATTTCTAATTGTGAATTTATTTTGCAATCTTGAAATGATAGTTTGTGCTTCTAACTCAGTTTTTGTTATTATTGCAATATCATCTGTGAATAATAAAAGAAAAGATAATGCTCCGTTGTGTTCTCTTCTAAACAAACAAGGATCAGCATTACTGGCTACAAAACCTATTGCACTTAACTCATTAACTATACATTTGTTCCACTCATAGCCTGATTGTTTCAATCCATAGAGGCTTTTCTTTAATTCCCAACAATCATGGTCTCTATCACTGGTCAATCCTGGTGGTATTCTTAAATAAATAGTATGTTGCGATGGAGCATGTAGATATGCAGTTTCAACATCTACATGGTTAACTATATATTGGTTTTTAGCCGCCCATACTAAAGCTGCTCTTAAAGTAGTTGCCCTCAGACTGGGTGCAAACACCTCGTCATAATCCTCAGTAGTTTGGGAAAAACCTTGTGCAACCAAACGTGCCTTATGGGTTACAGTTCCATCTACTCCTTTCTTTATCTTATATATCCATTTACAACCTATAGCTTGCTCACCAGGTGGCAGTTTAGCTTTCTCATAGACCTTAAGATCCTGCAAAGACTTCAACTCCCTGTTCATTGCAGCTTTCCATGATGCCTGTTCCTTTTCAGGATACATCCTGATCTCATCATAGTTAGAAGGCTCTGAACTAACTTGACATATTACACTGGCTTCATAGCGATCAGGTGGACGTCTGATACGCGTTGAACGCCAAGGAATTACAGGGCTTTGAATTTCTGTCTCCTTTCCTTCCTCTGATTCATCTTTTATCTCCCCTATCTCCTCTTCATCTTTTATATTTACAGGAGATGTATTATCATTACTAGTTATGTTATCATGGGAGTCCTCAAACACTAGAGGATCAGTATTAACAGTTTCTTGCTCTAACCTATCCCAACCAACGTGCTCAAGGAATTTTGCATTTGCACTGTTATATACATTAGTTGTGCCTCGTTCCCAGAAACGATAGGATCTATGGTTAGCTTCATAACCTACAAAGTATAATTGCCTAGCCCTATGTTGGCCTTTACTCCTGAGTTGTGCAGGAATGTGGACCCAAGCTGGGGTGCCAAACGTGTGCAGGTAATCAAGGTTTGGTTTTTTACCATGCCATATTGTGTATGGTATTTTACCAGTAGAAGTATTAACAACTATATTCAGAACATGGTTTGCACATTTTGCTGCCTCCCCCCACAGTCTATCTGTTAAGCCTGAATCTCTTAACATAGTTCTCATCATGGCTTGTAATGTTTGCCCACGTCTCTCAACAAATGCATTATGTTGAGGTCTATAAGGGGCTGAACGTTTATGCTCAATGCCAGCTGATTCTAGCATATCAACAAAGCACTTATTTGTAAATTCAGTACCATTATCAGTAATTATACACTGAACCTTTCTCTTTGTTTTTCTCTCCACAAACTTCAGCCAGTTTGCAAATTGTTGGAAAGTGTCTGCCTTTGACTTAAGCAGATAACAAAATCCATAACGAGAGTAGTGGTCCAATATACTTAAAATATAACATGACCCTCCTAAACTTGGTTTCATGGGTCCAATTAAATCAGCAAACACAACTTCCAAAGGAACAGTTGTTTTGAAGCCGTTTAACCTGTTTGCAGGAGTTGCCTTACTCTTTTCCTGATTACAGGCATTGCAATTCAAATACTTACTACATGGCTTCAGTTTAATTCCCTCTACTAACTCAACTGTTTTATGTAGTGAGTTAAAGTTTACATGCCCTAACCGCCTATGCAATAAATGTATACATTCATCATGTGGCTTCTTGTTCTCACATATTGAGTTAGCTTTAACTGTACTAACCTGGTTACTTGTGAGAACGAATAAACCATTTTTCAAATTAGCAGTTACACAGGTTCCATTCCTTTCAATAGTGCATTGCTCCCCTCTGAATGTTACCACAAACCCAACTTTAACCAATTCCCTTACAGATAAAAGGTTGAATCTTAGTTTAGGTATATATAACATAGGTAACTGTTCATTAATGCATGGACAATAGGAATTACCTTCACCAGAGGCCTTCATCTTCCAACCGTTGGCTAGTGAAACATATTGGTTGCTGTTTTTCATTTTAATAAACCTCTTTTTCACTTTAGTAATGCATTGTGAAGCCCCACTATCAACAACCCACAATTCATTATTTCTGGATGTTGGTTCACCAGAAATAGCCAAACCAATGCTCTTTTTAGCCTTCCCACTGCTATTCACATTCTGTTTTTTACCCTTTCTACAGAATTTGGCTATATGCCCTGTAGCCCCACAAGAATAACATTTCTTGACATTGTAAGCAGTGGTAAATTGCTGCTCCTCTTGTGGCTGTGTCTCTCTCAGCTGGTCTCTGTCACGCCTTCTTCTGGACTCTTCCAGCAGTCTCCCAGTAATGTTAGTCAAAGTCAGTTCCTCTCTGGTCAGGACTTCCAAAGAAGAAACATACCCATCATAACTCTCATCCAAAGATGACAGAATAATGTAGACCTGATGCAACTCTGAAAAAATCAGCTCCTTTTCATGAAGCTCTTGAAAAGTTGCCTTCATGTAGTTTAAATGGGTCAGCATATCTCCATTCTTCTGCAGACGAGCCCTAAACAGCTTACGTGTAAGGTGTATATGTGCACCCACACTGTCTCGAACATAAAGCCTTCGCAAAATGCCCCAACACCTAGCAGCAGACTCCTCACCATGAATATGGACAAGCTGCTGGTCATTCAGTGTTAGTCCAATAATGCAAAGAGCTTTCTCATTGTTTCGTTTAAAGTTGTCTAACTTCTTTGCATCCTCTTCGTTATCTGCATCCCAAGCAGTAGTATCTGGTGGGTTATTTACTACAGTCCATAGTCCTTCCTTGTGCAAAAGCAAGCAGCATTTCGTGGACCAGGAAACATAGTTTGTCCCATCCAACCGGGTTATCCAGGAGATGCCTGACAACAGTTCTTGTGCCATTTTACACCAAAAAGCTAACACAAACTCAGCTAGGAATACTGTGTGTACTAACTCAGTACAGGCCTGGGCCCATAACCAGTGTTAAGGAATTTGTTGTGCAGAGGTCTCCTTGTGCTACCAAGGAGTTGCACAGACAAGGAAGGGTACTGAGAGCAGCAAGAGTCACACAAGAATACACTGAGTTGTTGAAGCAAAAGTAGTTTACTTGAAGGTGGTGTAAGAACAAAAATGCACAGTCAAAAATAAACAGTCCAGGTCATAAACAATAGCAACAGTCCAAGAAGTAATCCAAACTACAAAGTCTTCTTACCGGTCCAGAGGTCAATACACAGTTCAGGTTACAACAGTAGTAAACCAACAGCAGAGCAAAAACAGTAATAGTAGAGAGCAGTGAATCCAGAGAGAGAGAGAAGCTACGTTCCTAGCTTCCTCTTATGGCCATGAGAACACTTACACACCCATTGGCCAATTAACATCTTAAAGACATAGCATTATGGTTAATATATTTTCAACCCAACATTGTAGGCTAACACCATATGCCTAACACATACTACTCCTATGAGCAAAAAAAGGTTTGCCTACTATTAGGAGCCCAGATTTTCTGCTTCCAACACTTCTCCTTTTCTCTCAAAGTTCTAATTCCAGACGGCATAAGAGAAGAAGACTTTTGCTGAATATGAAGATAATTCTGTCTTTCCAGAACCTTTTCTTTCTTTTTTTTTCTTTTCGCCATGCCCAAGCAGAACATAAAAAAATGGGGAAAAATTGTTTCTTCTACTGACATAAAGGTGGGTTCAAAACATCAGATTTAGACTTAGCATTCATGGAACAGAGAACCTATCCTCTTGTAGATTGGCAACTGATTAAAACAAATTAAAACAAAATGGAATACGAGTAGTCTTCATTTAGCAACTGCCTCATTTAGCAACCATTCATAGTTACAATGGTAATGAAAAAGTAGTTTTGTGACCAATCCTTGCATTTATGGAAAGCTAAAGTAAGATTGTAAAATGATGATGCTTCTCTTAGCAATTGCTTTGCTTGACAGCTGAGTTGCTGGTCCTAATTGTGATTGCTAAACAAGGACTACCGGTAGGGAAATAAATGGATAGTTTTATCAAGTTAAAAGTGAAGTCCCTCAAACATTTGAGTGTGGGGGGAATGTCTTTTTTTAATGTGCTCATTAACTGTCCTGATTTGGGGTAAGCAGTGAATTTGCCAAGTTTGCAGATTTTGTTTGCAGATTTTATTGAGAATGGTAATGACCCAACATAATTGTGAAAAGGATGTCTTTAAATTGAGGGAAAATCAGCCAAGATAGGCGTTCATAAATTCCATCTGCTTGAACCAAAATACGGTCTTTCCTCTTAAAAGGATCTTCAAAAGAATAAGTGGAAAAAATGTTTCACTTTCCCTCTGTAATTTGTACCTTCAGTGTTTGCCAGGGCCATCCAAAAAAGCAGGTCTATAACAAATTGGTATAATATGAGAGACTGGCAGGGCTTTTTTTTCTCATAGAACGCTCAGAACGGTGTTCCGGCACCTTTTTTTGCAAAAAAAAAAAAAGCTTTTGCACAAGCTGTGTTGCTATTGGCTTAAGCCTATTGCAGGCTTTGCTCTTTTATGACTCATGGACTTCCAGAATTCCTGAGTCAGCTATGCTATTGGCTTTTGAAAGCCAATAGGAATTGCTGCTGAGCTTGCCAAAAGACCCGGCTGGCAAATGTTGCACAGGCAAGTTGCAGCGAAGGCAGGAACTTTGCACTCCTCCCTGCTCCCCAACTACACCATCTCAACTAGGTAAGATATTATTTGCAAATAGAATATCCAAGTATGACTAAGGAAATTTTCCCTGCATGGAGGGAGTAGTGGTTTGTTTCACTTTGTTTTACTTTTCAAATTGCTGTAGGGAAGAAATGATGATTTGAAAAAGGCAGGAAGTTATTTTTATTAGGAAGAATGCATTTATCCCATGCTAGATCTTTGGGAGCTTAGTACCACCAGCACAGAACATTTGCTTTTCTGAAACTTCATTCAAATTCAATTCCTGATAGGGGCATTTGGAAAAAAATATATTAAATTTATATGCTGACTATCTCACCAGGATGACTCTGAAGTCAACTGTGAATCCATGCACAGTGGGGCCATTAAGCCCATTTTTTCCACTTTATCAAAAAGGAGACTATGATTTACTTTATCAAATCCCTTTAAATTAACTTCAGCCATTACAATTGCTAGCAACCCTGGCTCTCAATTATTATAATGAGAGGCTATTGTATTGTGAAAAAAAGGAAAAATCCGTGTTGAATTGCTTTAACACACTGCATTTAAAAGTTGATATCTCCAAAAAGAAAAACAAAAAACAAAAACCTCACAAAGAAAAATAACAGAAGGAAAAGTCCAAGAAACAGAAATGGTTCATCCAATGGAAAAGTGAATCATACATTAGCTCAGAAGAAATAAAGTTTTGGAAACAAAAACAACAAAGAACAACAGATTTGTTTCAGGTTAAAATTTGTTCCACATTAAAAAAAAGAAAGACACCAAATCAGTCCTAAATGTCAGCTGACATTATGTTTCAGGAAGTGTTCCCAAAAGCACATAAGTCCTTGCATAGATCTTCCATATTCTTTGTACATTTCAGTTAAGAATCTCCTCTCTTTCTCTCTCTCACTCACTCACTCACTCACCCATAATGTCTTCTATTTTGAAAATGCTATTATAGAAATGGCTAGTTTATAATGTTATAGAAAAGTAAAAAGTTGAGGTTCAATGTTAATGCTTCCTTCTACTCCTGCAACAGAGGAAGTCAGAAGTTAGTGCCTTTTCTTTTTCCCTTCTCCCCCTCACTTTTCCTTTTTTCTCTCACCCTTCACTCACAAAAGCCCCCCCCCACTCACACTTTGCTCACAAAAGTCTCCAGTCGCTCTCACTCACTCCTCCGTCTCTTTCAAAGGCACCTCATTCAGTCTCTCCCCCACTCACTCCATCTCTTTCAAAGGCCTCTTGCTCACTCGCTCACTTACTGCCCCGTCGCTTCCAAACGCCATTTGCTCATTCACACACTCACTTACTGCCCCGTTGCTTCTAAACGCTTCCAAATGCCATTTGCTCATTCACTCACTCACTGCCCTGTCGCTTCTAAATGCTTCCAAACGCCACTTGCTCGCTCACTTACTGCATTTGGAAGTGATGGGGCAGTAAGTGAATGAGTGCCAGGGCCAGAGGCCATCAGCTGTTTGGCGCTGGAGATGCTGGGTGGCCTGATGCAGCGCTCTGTGGCTGGGGCATCTTCAGCTGGTGTCAGGGATGGTGCCGGTCAGCTGTTCAGCGCCGGAGACTGCTGCCATGAGAAACACAGCTCTGGGTCAGGGTTTGGAGCAGCTCCGGGTGAGGGCTCAGCATGGGCTGTGGCGTGGCAACTGCAGGGAGGGGAATCCCCACAGTGGCTGTGGGGAGGAAAATCCCCATGGCCTTTGGCTTCAAGCAAAGGACAAGCGGCGATGCCGTAGCAAGAGGGGGTTCTTACAGACACCGGCATCACTCCCACTGACAGCACCTCTGAGTTCCGGCACCTTTTTTTTTAGAAAAAAAGCTCTGGAGACTGGTAACTAGAACTCCTGAAGACACTCTCCTGTATAACCATACTTAACTGGGAATTCTGGGAGTTACAGAGTTACAGAGCCATACTTCTAGAACAGGGGTCCCCAACCTTGTCAACTTTAAGGCCTGTGGACTTCAATTCCCAGAATTCCCCAGCCAGCTGGCTGGGGAGTTCTAGGAGTTGAAGTCCACAGGCCTTAAAGTTGACAAAGTTTTGGACCCCTGTTCTAGAAGGCATCCAAGTAGCATACATGAACAAAAATGATAGAAATAGTACCTGGCTGATAGTCCCCTTTTTGATGAAGGTTGTTGGAAAGATGATGAGGCTTCAGTTACAGAGTAGTTTGGATAATCCTGGAGGTGGCTCGCCTGGACTGCTTTCAGTCAGAACTCAGGGCAGAGCGTGAGATGGAGATAGCTCTGCTTGCTTTGGTGGTTACACAATGATGAGTAAATCCAGCCCTGCTCTGGTTCCTAGGCGCTATTTCTTCAGGGGCATTCTTCATTTCGCAACAAGACAGCCAGCCTCCCCCTCTCTGCCAAGGAGCCATCTCTCTCACTTCTCCTGCCAGACGTGGCACCAAATCCCAAACTGGTGTTTTGTAGGAATGGCAAGGGAAGTGATGCTGGGCTCTTTAACATTTGTTCTCCCATCTGTGGGATCGCCATCATGAGAAGAAAAAATGGGCAGGAGTCTCCCAATAGTAACGTTGCCCATCCAGGCCCAGCAGAGCAGGCATGCTAGTGCTTGATCCATGAAGGTAGAAGGGCACTTTTTTTTTTGACACACACCCAGTGATCTTCTGGAATAGGGGTAGGCAACCTCAGCTCTTTTATGACTCATGGACTTCAACTCCCAGAATTCCTGAGTCAGCATACCTGAGTCAGGAATTCTGGGAGTTGAAGTCCATGAGTCATAAAAGAGCCGAGGTTGCCTACCCCTGGAAGATTGATGGATATGTTTATGACATGGGACTAGCAGTCTTCCTTAAACTCAGTGTGTACAGGTAGTCCTTGACTTACGACCACAATTGAGCCCAAAATTTATGTTGCTAAATGAAACATTTGTTAAATGAATTTTGCCCCTTTCTTGCCCCAGTTCTTAAGTGAATCATTGCAGTTGTTAAAGTAGCAACACATACTGACTTTGCTTATCAGAACATTGAAAAAGGGGATCACAGGATCCCGGGACACTGCAACCATCATAAATATGAACCAGTTGCCAAGCATCCAAATTTTGATCAAATGGCTGTGGGGATACTGTGCAACATTCATTGAGTGTGAAAAATGGTCATCATTTTAATTATTTAATTAGACTTTCCCCAATCTTTATTACTTTATTATTACTCAAGGCAACGAACATACCTGATACTTCTTCCTCCTCCCATTTTTCCCACAACAACCCTGTCAGGTGAGCTGGTCTGAGAAAGAGTGACTGATCCAAAGTCACCCAGCTGGTGTCTTTCATCATCTCCTGGTTTCTAGGCCAGCATCATAGAAAGTTCTAGGGATATGAGTTACAGTACATGGAAAGTTTAAAAAGAATAAGGACTAAGGCAATGGAAAACCACTTTTGTACTTTTGCCAGGAAGGAGTCCGAAGGAGTATTTACCATTTACTGGCAGAGTTTTTATCTAAAAAGATGCATTTATTCATTGGGAAAAAAGAGGAAAGTTTATTCTAATTTTTCCTCAGGAACAGACAACAGCATTTGTAACTTTCCCAAGGATGTGTATAATTTTTTTAAGGGCATTGCTATGCAAAGAACAAACCCAACCACTGTAATTTTATGAGGCCAGTTTCTTTTCAAATGGAATGTACAAAAAAGGCTGACCTTTTTAAAAAAAACAGTCAGGAATTCCTGTAACATAGATCTCTATTTTGAGAACTGGATGGCAAAGAAAAATATCTCATGGGATTCCTCTAAACTTTCCAGAAAACAATCGTAGTTGTCATTGACAATTTTGTAAGCATAGTGCAATTGGGCTGGGCTGCTGTTGTTGTTTTTTAAGTCCACATCACAATCAGCTTTAGAGATGTCTGTTCCTCCTTACTGTTCATTAACACCTTCCTGCTGTGGAACTTTTCCATATCTGTTTGCCTTATTGAGAAATTTAGCTGATTCATTCAATCTAACATGTAAAAATCAGTTTGTTTTTTTTAGATTTTTATCCCACCTTTATTACTTTATAAGTAACTCAAGGCAGCAAACATACTTAATACAACATTATGAATGGGTTGGGCTAAGACAGAGTGACTGGTCCAAAGTCACCCAGCCAACTTTCATGTCTAAAGTGAGACTAGAATTCACCGTCTCCTGGTTGCTAGGCCAGCACCTTAATCACTAGATTAAACTGGCTCAGGTCTTTCTCTAAAGGCCTGTGGTTCCTTGAGAGCCACTAAAGTTGCAGAATTGGTAATTTTTCCCTTTGTACAACTAACAAGGACAAAAGGGAGAGGATCTTTCAATAATTGAAAGTGAAACAATCTATTTCCTTGGAAATCATCTTTGCAAGTAGGCAGAATAAAACTCAAAAATTGATCTCTAAGGGAGATGGGTAGTTAAGAAGTACAAAGATAGATAGATGATAGATAGATGGATAGATGGATAGATGGATGGATAGATAGATAGATAGATAGATAGATAGATAGACAGACAGACAGACAGACAGACAGACAGACAGACAGACAGACAGACAGATAGATAGATAGATAGATAGATAGATAGATAGATAGATAGATAGATAGATAGATAGATAGATAGATAGATAGATAGATAGATAGATAGATAGATAGGCGGATGGATGGATGGATGGATGGATGGATGGATGGATGGATGGATGGATGGATGGATAGGGCTAAAGCTAGCATGGTTTTCTCAATTCTCTTGATTCAGATTACTCACTTCTCCTGATTCAGATGACATCCTAAGTTAAACTAACAGAAAGGTTCATGGAACAGTTGGGCAAAATGTAGCCTGTTAGTTGTGGTTCAGTTTCTGTGCCCACAGCCTCTTTTTTCTTTCTGTCATTGTCCCTGCTTTCATTTTCATTTTGCCCAGCAGAAGAAAGAGAAAGTCATTCTTGTCAGAAATCTGAATTCATTATTTGTGAAGAATGCATGAAGTTAGTCCAAACTCATTGGTTGGCAAAGCTGCCTTGGAGGTACAATGATGGCCTTACTACTGGTTACCCTATTATGAGATTTCACTTGCAGGTCTGCTCTTTCCTTCCAAGGCATCAGTCAACAACTTTTCTTCTAAGATCATTTTAGAACTTGCATTGTCCCACTCATTCCCATTACTCTTGTTTTCATTGCTACTTTGTTCTTGATCTATTCCATTCTATTCCATTTCTTTCATTATGCTGAGAGTTAAATGCAAACTGAAATGACAGGTTAAGACCATACATGCTGATGGTTTCTTTCTTCAAAATGGTTCAAAAATACAGTAGCTATGGGGAGAGATTAAGCGGAGTGAATTATGCCCTCTTTTTCCAAAACCCATTTTATTTTTGTAACAACTTTTTGAGATAGGTAGAGAGATGATGGTTGGCCCAAAAACACTAAATGAGCTACACAGCTGAGAAAAAGTCTTGAAAACCTCCTATTACCTATTTCTAGACTGATATTCTAATCTCTACATCACATGCAATAGTTCATATATCATACTAAGTCATACTTTATTATATAAATTGCAGTTAGCTAGATTTGAACTTCTTACTAAGCCATACATTGTGATTTACATAACATAATGATTTGATATAACAAGCTAAGCACACACACAAAAGCACATTGTGATGTCACGTGTTGTGCAAATTCTGTCATTACCAGCTTGGTTCAAGAAATAAAAGAAGTATGACTGATGGTTCTTTCTCCAATGAAGTGGGTCCCACTTCCACCTGTTCCTGCATGGTACGTTGATTTCAGGGACTTAGGGAAAACATATCTGGGCAACCACAAGTTGGCAGCAATGTGTTTTTTGTATCTTTTCTGACATCTTGTGGTCATTCAGATTTTTCAGCCAAATATGACAAACACTCATTCTTCCATCTGGCCAGCTTAATTTACTCTGAAAAAGTTTGGTGCCTCCTTATTTAAAACAAACAATAACAGTTCTGTGCTCAGGAACATGCTGATGGTCTTCATGTAATATTTTTAGGAGGCACAAGACCTGTAAAGGATAGAATAATTATACAAATTGATAAGGCTACATTTTGAACATGGATGAAGCCAGGATTTCAATAGTATTTCTTTGTCTTACTATTTAATGACATTGGCCTATTCTTAAATTTTTAATTCATTGTTGGCAGGCACAACAGAAACAAAATAGCAAGAGAAAGATACTCAATGATATAGTCCAGGGGTGTTAAACTGCCGGCCCGTGGGCCAGATGCATCATAGTGAAACCGCGCCCACCCCATTGCCGGCAATGGCAAAAAAGTCACAATGCATCAAGACATGTCACATGACATTGCGAGTTTGACACCCCTGATATAGTCAAAGGAGACCTCACTGGCTGAAAAACCAAGATTAGAAAGGTGAGATCATAGGTAACCTACCTAGTATATCTCAAAACAATTCTTTCAAAATGAGTACAGATTATTTCTAGGTAATTGATATATATTACAAAAGTAAAAGTATTTCTTTATAGTAACAATGGATTAAACAAACCACTGTCCTTGTGTAAATAAATATCTTTGTAGGGAGGGAAATATCAAATATTTAAAATTTTCTTCTGTTAAGAAAACAGCGATGGTAGTAACTGAAAGTGGGTGGTTGAAAAGCAAATCTCGGAAAAGTAAGCATTTCTTTTCCCTGCTTCCAAGACAAGTAGGCACTGTCCAATCTTGAGACATATGGTAGGTGGCTAAAATCTGGATGACCTTTACAATCATCCTACTACAAGGCAAGCAGGAATTGCCATCAGACCAAGCCAGACACGGTTTTAAATTGTTGTTACTTATTTACATGTTTTTAACTCATGAGGAATGCAGAACAAGGTTTTTTTGAACTAATTGTGTATAAATTTCTAAGAAAAGTATTTCATTAATTGTTTCAGTTCCTTTAAATTTAAATTCAGTGTAGCTTAACATACTGTACCTCTGCCATGGTTTTTTTGTAATTGTATACAAATTTGTTAGATGAATTTCTGCAGTGGGGTAGGCTATTTTTCATTTCCTACTTGTGCATGTGCTATTTCCAGACTTTTAGCTGATGCATGCATTTGCATTATTAGACAGAAGCCTTCTTTTAAAATAAAAAAAACTATAATCAGAGATAATTTGCTACTTTATTTCAGAAATCGTAACAGCAAGATTGAATTCAAGTTATAGGGGTTTTTGGGGGGTGCATGAAAAAAATGAGTGTTACATTTAGAAAATTAATGGAAGGATTAGAAAATTCAGTTGTACAAAAGTTGTAGGACAGATACTGTATGTAGTAGTTATCCATTAGTTTACCAAGAGTAAGCTTGACTGATTATATGCCATCAAGTGGACATTGATTTTTTTAAGGAGCACATAAATAGATTTTCTCCAGGAAATCCTAAATCTGGCCCTTAAGAGTCTTTAACCATGAACCCATTGCTTCTGTAACAGTCTATCCCCCTATGCTGATCATCCTCTTCTCATACCTTTAATATTTTCTTAGAATATTACAAATGCTCTTTTTGCTGCAAAAAGTTACACTTTGTTTTAAGTAGTGCTCAGTATTATTGTGTGGTGTTTAAGTAGTGCTTAGGAAAGGATGTTATCATTCCAGCTCCTCACCCTTCTCTTTCAACCCAGCAGAGAGTGTTGTCAGAAAAATAACATTTAGGGCTTTCAGAAGATAAACTTAGGACAATCTATGTGGGCTGAGTTCTACCCCAGAATGAAATGGATCTGGAAATAGACAAATGCCTAATTTTATTTCCAGATTGTTTAGCAATGAAGCCTTCTGGGATCTTTGGAACTCAGACAAAATGTTCATTGCAGCTGTGACTCACTTTTATTGACATCTCATTTCAGTAGAAATTTTTTTAAAAAATGTACCAATGGGAATCACACAGATTGCTGTCTTACACCAGCAGCTGAAACAAAGATGCAGCCTCCATACCATTTCCTTGGAATGTACAAAGCATCTGTGATGTTTGCCCTAATTTTAAAAAGCTGAGCTTTTAATTTAATTAATTTAATTTTATTAAATTTATATACCGCCCTTTCCCGAAGGACTCAGGGCGGTTTACAGGGTATTTAAAATCAAACAATACGAAATACAAAAGTTAAAAAACAATTAAAAAAGATTAAATTATCCCTTAACTAAAAACCTCAGTTAAAAATTCTCAGCCTGGGCCGGAGAGCTCAAAGAGCCAGGTCTTCAGGTCCCAGCGGAATGAACAAAAGTCAGGGGCGGTCCTAAGCTCCACGGGCAGCTGGTTCCAGAGGGCAGGCGCACCCACAGAGAAGGCCCTCCCCCTGAGTGTTATCCGCCGGCAATCTTTTACTGGCGGCACCCTGAGAAGACCCTCCCTGTGCGAGCGCACTGGACGAAGGGAGTTTGATGCTGGCAGGAGGTGTTCCCTCAAATATCCCAGACCCAGGCCATTTAGGGCTTTATAGGTCATCACCAGCACCTTGAATCACCTTAAAGACAAACACAATTGTTTAAGAAAAAAACACAATCATTTTTCAGCTCAGTCTAGAAGGCCGCTCTATTTTTCTTTGGAATGTCTTGAGAACAGCCGTTGTAACATAGCATGTCGACCTAGAATGAGTCCTGACAGCTTGCCAGTTTCTGAAGAATCCATTAGCAGAAGGCACAGATGGATGATGCCGTCTATGCACATTGAGAACTTGGCTTCAAGAAAATCACATTGTTTGCCTTTACACTCAACCTCTTTTCAAAAGAGTACTTACCCTTTTAGAAGCCTTGTCACACAAGCATGCAGCTGGGACTTTGTCCAAGTGATTCACAGTAGAGCGGCAAGCCAAGCCAACTCTCTCCAAAGGGAGAGAAGCATGAAAAACATCTATTAATGCATTCTTTTTTCATGGTCAATAGTGACAAGCATTGGTTCATACAAAACAGGAATATATCCAGGAACCTGTATGCTGGATCCACCAACGTATTGCTTTTATGAATCAATTTAGAGTTGGACCTCACTACCTCAAGCTTCCTTTTTTTCTTCTGCCCTTTACTGCCCTCTTCCTTCTCGTCCCCAGTCCTCTAACCTCTTTCCCATTAAAACTATTTTTTCTTGTTGAGTGAGTCAGTTTCCTATGGTTTTTTAAAAATCTTTTTAACCCAATACTG
Source organism: Vipera berus (assembly GCF_964194415.1). Classification (NCBI taxonomy): domain Eukaryota; kingdom Metazoa; phylum Chordata; class Lepidosauria; order Squamata; family Viperidae; genus Vipera; species Vipera berus. The sequence goes on from NC_138202.1 coordinate 97,656,222, forward strand.
TAAACTTGCTGTAGTTACGATTAAAGTACTGAGAGCATAAAAAGGAGATACGTTCACACAAAAAAATATTTCACCATCTTCAGTTTGTTGACTAGATATTATTACTCGCCATGAATTCTTTGCTTGGTGTGAATGGAACTGGGATAGGTATATGCTGAAAAGGGAAGTTTGTGACATCTGTCATCATTGAAATACAGAGACCCTTTACTGCACCTTTCGTGAAGCGTTGTGCAGATGCTAGAAAAGAAATGGAGAACACAGACAATCAAGAGATATAGAAGGTGAGTCCACTGTCAGCTTATCTGATAAACAGCAACTTAAGAGAGAAATGTGGGAAGAAGTGTTTCAAGTTGTTCAGAGAATCACTCTGAATTAACTGATTAAGGCTGGGAAAATCAATTTTCAAGATTCCTTTTGTTGTGTAGCCGGTTCTTGCAGGCATTGAGCGAGACGGAAGGTTCAAAAGAGCAACATTCTTTATTGAAGGTCAGAACAGAACAAGGGAGCTGCTGTGCAGCTATTTATATGGTTGGCCGATAGGCGGCGACCAATAGGTTTGAAGCATAGGTTTCCCACCCAAAGACCTACTTAGCCGGCTGGACACAACCAGTCTGGGCTGGCTAGCAACCATTACAACACACACGTGAACTAGCACTTCGCAATTGAATGCAAGCAGTTAGCAAGCAGTGCAACAAGAGCAAACACTTACAACATATACAAAAGGCCAATACATCTTGTTTATCCCAAACTACTACTATATATTCCTTACTGAAATCTGTGTAGTTCTTGCTTCTTTGATTATTTTTTATTTTTCATTCATTCATTCATTCATTCATTCATTCATTCATTTGTCAAACTTCTTAACTGCCCATTTCCCACATAGAGGGGCTCTTGTCAAGCAATGTAGGGCTTGACAGCTATACAGTATTTATAGTGTATGATATACTTTCAGAAATGTAAAATATTGTTTATCGAGACTTTTCTAGGGAAATTCTCTCTTTGTTATTAGAAAAATAAAAAAATCAAGTTTTGAAGTTCTATTTGTTTCAAAAGAGTAATTGCCTTTTGCTGATCTCAGGGTGCTTTTGAAATGTATATGAATAGTCTGGAAACTAGCAAGAACTTAAGAAAAATATATAATAGGTACTTTTGCTATTATTATTATTATTATTATTTTTTAAAAAAACCTATAAGGGTGGAAGACACCCAGACATTTTATTACTATGAATCGTCCTTGAAGGCTTTGGATCACATGTGCTTCTTTACCTCCTAATTTTTATATGTTTTCCTATTGTTAACTAAACTGATTTAGTTGAATATATATCTTACTATATATTACTATAGTATATACATATATTACTATATCTGTCTGTCTGTCTGTATTTCTATTTGTCCGTCTGACTAGTACAGAAGAGAGAGCTATTCTTATAGATGTATGTATGTATGCATGCATGCATGTAAGTAGGTAAGCAAGTATTGGTTACTTGCATTTTCTATGAATCAAACTCAAGATTCTTTTAAAATCACATTACACTTACTCATCAATGTAACAATTTCATTTTCAAAAGTAGTTGACAATTATTAGTAAATAATTGATCCTATTTCCCAATTTGACCCCTGTATGTATTTCCCAATTTCATTACTCCTTATCCTCCCTAATTTCTAATACCATTATATTCCTCATCAAGATTTAGTACGTCTGTTTCTGTTTCTCATATGTACCTCATATAAGGTGAAGGCACCTACAAATCATGTTTGACACCTAGTGGCAGCATTCTTGTTGCTGTAAGTAGCTTGCCATTGCCTTCTTCCAATTTCTACTTCCCAATCTAAACAACAATCCTATCATTCCCAGTTAATCACTAATCCAAGTACTAACAAGGCTAATCCTGCTTAGTTTCCAGTGTCAGCCCAAGTATTTTCACTTTGGTATTTAGGATAACAGTGCCGTGTAACAGAGTGAGCGCCTGTTACTTGTCCCAGCTTCTGCCAACCTAGCAGTTCGAAAGCACGTAAAAATGCAAGTAGAAAAATAGGGACCACTACGGTGGGAAGGTAACAGCGTTCCGTGTGCCTTTGGCGTCTAGTCATGCCGGCCACATGACCATGGAGACGTCCTTGGACAAGCGCTGGCTCTTCAGCTTTGAAACGGAGATGAGCACCGGCCCCTAGAGTCGGAAACGACTAGCATGCATGTGCAGGGGAACCTTTACCTTTTATTTATGTATAATTCAGATTGCTGACCTTTGAAAAGCCTCCCTCCCACCCATTGCAACATAGCTATTGTTCTGGAAATTATCAGAAAATATAACATAAGCTTGCTTAAAATTATCTATCTATCTATCTATCTATCTATCTATCTATCTATCTATCTATCTATCTATCATCTATCTATCTATCTATCTATCTATCTATCTATCTATCTATCTATCTATCTATCTATTCTTTCTATCTATCTACCTACCTATATATCCTATCTATCTATACATCATCATCATCTCCTAACTGTATATAGTTTATTATGCAGAGATTTCTTTATCACTCGATAAAATGATGTCCTATAGAAATTACAATTTTACCATCTGTTTTACAAGGAGGTAATGGGAGACATTATCTTTAAGCTTTGTTATATTTTTAATACCACCATGAGGTGGCAATAGCACACTATGAATTATAGTGACAGCCACGCCAGTAGGCATTTTAGAAAATATTTTTCTAATGGTTTTTATTGTCACACAAGATTCTAAAAAACAATTTCCAACATTTAATCTTTGAAACAAATGGCTACATGTAATAACTAGGCAATTCTAGAACACATACAGAGAGAAGATATTTTTCCCAAAAGCAAATAACTAACAAATAATCTTAATAGGAAGTCAAGGAAATTACCAAGCCCCATGAAGCTAGCAAGACAAGGAAACAAAAGCAATATGGATTTCAGGAAGATTTGTTTAAATACAGAATCTTCAAGTAAGTTGTAAGTTGAATTTCTCAGCTGTAATTAGATAATTAAGGTGGAATCTCTTTTTTTTTTCCTCGGCCTTTCACTAGCTGGACTGATGCCTCTTTTGAGATAAACATTCAAATGGTTCTTTGCCTGTTTTCACACAATCTTTCATAAAAATACAGTTCAAAAGTTCAGTTTCCATTGATTTGAGCATCCGAAAGATAAAGTTTGTAGAGCATAGTTGTGAGCAAAATGACTAAGTATCAAGTATTTGTCATAGTGCTGAATTCCATTGTTTAGGAACGCAAAGGCAGAAAATCACCCCACACTATTGTTCATTTATGTCATTTGCGTAGTTGTCTGTGACGCAATGGCTCTGAGTCACTTCAACAAAATGTTCATTTAGGAGCAAAATTAATCAATAAGCTGTAAAAGCAAAAGAAAAGTATCTCAAAAGAACATTTTACATAATTCACATGCTAGAGACACATTTTTAGAACATGGATTGTCCTCAAACATATGAACCACTTTAAAATCAGGTTGGATATATAGGTCTATGCCTAATCCCCCAAAGACCACATGATAAAGCTCTTTGCCAACAATGTTCCATAATGGAGGTAGAGCTTACTAATAAAAATACATATTTTGAGAATCACTCTTCTCACTTCCTTTAATAGTGCATTGGAATAGAGCCTCTGTGGAGCAAAAGAAATAAAGTCATATTTAAGATAATTTGCTTTCCCTCTGTTTAGGAAATTCAGTATCTCTCTCTCTTAAGAATAGTTATCCTGTAGCGTTTAAACTGAGTCTCAGCACATCCCTGGATATCAGTTGCATTTGAAAACTGTGGTCTAACCCTGAGATCAAAATGTATCAGGTTAGCAATGTGCCAGACTACGTAACTTTAAACTACTTCCTTGCTTTCCCATTTTGTACCCTGGAATATGTAAGTCTGGATCCTTTGGGCAGCTACCAACCATGCGTCCCTTACAATAGGAAAATAAGTGAACTATTGCCCAATTAAATAAATTTATGCTCTAGAAAAATAGTTTGTAGTATTCTATTGTTCACCTGGTATTCTGAGCAATGTCGTCCCAACATCCCTGCATTGCAAAGGTTGGTGAGTGCTGCTAATGAGACACCAGAATCAAGCTTACCTGAGACAGAGGGCATACTTAATTTCTTCCTCCCACTTGGATGTAATAGTGACCTGTGTAGATTTTTTTTAATTTCAGTGAATAATCACAAACCAGGAAAAGAAGCCAGTCTGCATTCCAAAGAAGCTATGAAATTGCATTAATATTCTAACAACCCAGTTGTAAAACATAGTTTACTGGTCTGCGTTCACAGTTCATTCATACTATTTTTTGTGGGTTTTGTGAGTGGGTGCTATACACTGGATCATACTGTGACAAGATATGGGGAGCACCCAGTGGTGGGATTTAGCCGGTTCACATCACTTCGGCAAAACCAGTAGATAATTTTTTTGTTGCCCGGCCCCAGAATGGACTTCCGGAAGCGACATCCATACAGAGAACCAGTTGTTCACATATTTGAATCCCACCATTGGGAGCACCTATCTTCCTCAGAATTTTAATATAGGTATGTGTCACTCACCAATTGCAACTACATCATGAACTTTTCCTTCCAACAGCCTTTTCACAATTTGTTCTTTATTTCAGTTTTTATCATTGGAAAGCAATGCCTCATTAGACGTAGCGAATAGCAAGATGTAAAGATAAAAAGGCACTTCTAGAGTTTACTATGAAACATAGGAGTTAAGGGATTCAGTGTCAACAAATCACTCTAGAAGTTTCTGCAAAATTATAAAACAATCCCACATTGTACTATGAGAGTCCCCTCTATGATCATTATTTTTATTTTAGAAACTGGAAGACTGTGAGTTTTCCTTACTATTTTAAAGTATCCAGGACATTATATAATTATTTTTAAAATGCATCAAAAAGAGGAATAAGGTGGGTTTTTTTTTAAGAAAATGTATGAATTGGTAAATGGATGTGGTGGAAATTAGAATCAATCAATCTCTCTATCTTCAGTTATAGACTGGCAAATAAAATTCAAAATTCACAATTAATTAGGATAAAAAAAGAAAAAAAACATAATTGTTCTAAAATATCTTAAAAGGATTAGAGTACATACTACGGCAAACTGAATAGACTTTAGAACAATACTTGACTCTGGTCAAAGAAATAAAATCAGATTGATTCAATTAGCAGCTTAAGATAAACACATCATAACAGCCAGCATACTGAGTAAAAATGGAAATCATAATTCCTGGGGGGCATCTTTGTAAAAGTACAGTACAGAATAATGTGTTCCATTGCTTCTATTATTCCTCCACCATATGAACATAGTGTCAGCTCTACAATGAGCATGGCTGCAGGCATTTTTTCTTCTCATTCTAGGTTGCCACATAGAACAGAGGGAGGGGGTTGCCCAGGAGCTTTGTTAGTCCAAACAATCTTCTGTCTCATGGGAACCAAGGTCATCTGCTGCTCCCAAGACCAGGGACTGGGTATTGCATAAAAAGCCTGCCAAATAAGTCTATTGGGAAACATAGTGGCTGCAGCCATTTTTCCCTTCTCATTTCTAGTTGACACATAGCACGGAGGGAGGGAGGTTGCCAGGTGTTGCACTAGACAAAACAGATTTTCTCTCTTGGACTTTCTCTCATAGGAACCAAGGTCATCGGTTGCTCCCAAGACTGCAGGTTGGGCATTTCATGAAAAGCCTGCCAACAAGCTAAGTGGGGAAACATAGTTGCTTGTATAGCCTCGGGGGGGGGGGGTTGGATTTCTTAGCTTTGTATTGGGGAATTGTTATGCATATCTTCAGACTTGGTTTCACTTTTGAAGCACCAATACTCCATATCAATAAACGTGTTTCTGTTTTATTTGTCTCTGTCGATGGGAACCATGACATGTAGTTGCTTGCATAGTTTTGTGGGTGGGATATTATACTTTGTAATTGGGCAATTGTTATTTGTGTATTCAGACTTAGTTTCACTTTTAACCGTGCCAGTACTTTATAACTAATAAACATGTTCTTTCAGGAATTTTCAAGCCTCGGAGTTCTGCTTTATTCATCTCTTGTCTGTCGGAACCATGAGAGATAGTCGTTGTTCAAAGGGAATCATCTGGTATCTTCTTTCAGTAACATTGTTGGGAGGACATTGAATTTGGCTAAGAATAAGATCCTTCTGAATTTTGGAGTCATTGTGCAGCTAAAATAGCTAGCTGGTTGAAGAAGATGTGCCTAATGACTCAAGTGTTTCTGAGCAGAGCTGGAAAGCCTAGTTGCAGTTCTAAGTCAAGGGCTTGATATTTAAGATCAGCTAATGCACGTTCATAGCCCATCAAAATGAAAGCTGGTCACTGTAGTTTCGCATGTACTGCCTGGAAGATTGATCACTGTCAACCATAATTAAAGGGGACAAGGAGATGGGGAAAAATAGGAGAAGATGAAAATCCAGGTAGAAATGTCAATTTTAAGTAGGGCAACTTCATGGTGAAAAGACAGTATTCAAAATGCAATGAATTGCTTGAAAATGGTTCTCAAAAATGTGGATTGAACTTTTTCCAGAGGAAGGAATGACCTCTAGGGGCCCAACGTAGTCCTGAAGCAGACCTGGGCTTGGATCTTAGCTGAGAAAACTTTAATTGCTGCAGGTATATGTTGAGCTCCTTTGGAGAAACAGAAGGATACAACACTGGTTTTTGTACATTTAAAATAACATAGTGAGCATGAGAATTACAGTGTGCTATGGCAGGAAGTTAGAAGAGTTTGCAAGGATGCAAAACATGGAGAAGTATAGTGAATGGTATTGATAGAATTAAATTACTTAGTTTGTCTTTTCTAATAGAAGAGAATAAACATCACTCAAGGATGAACTGTGGAGTCTTGGTATTATCTGACCTTGGTTGTCTGCTTGAAGATGTTTCATTACCCATCAGGGCTCCTAACATCTGCAAGTAAACAAGCATGCTCAGAGAGTACCAAGGACTCCACACTTTCTCTTGTTTCTACTCTTTGTTTACTTTCTTCTCTACTCCTCAGTCAGTAATTTTCCGTGTTCTGCATAATGCTGGTTACCACTGAGAAGGAATTGCATGATGGATGTGTATACATTAAAATGTCGGAATGTTCTGAGCTTTAAATCATAATGGAATTGCCAGAAGCTAGCCCTTTGAGACAAAGAGCTGTGCTGCACAAGTGATTAAGGATCAACACTATTGGTTTCAAAACTTGTATAAAAATGTGAGCCACAGTAATTCATTCAGAGGTGTCTTGTGGAGCTGCTAGAACAGACTTTAAAGTGGGAAAAAGATGAGTTGTTTAACAGGAATGACTGCACTCTTTTTTGTATATCTAGAGTACGCAAAGTTTTATCAGTGACTTCTGAGTCCTGCCTATTCAGGATCCTGACCTAAACACCATTTCCCAGAAGCACCAAACATTTCTTTCCCTGCTTTTTGCAGTTCCTGGATCAGTGACAAGGAAATTGTTACCTCACTTGGCTGTGTCAAAATCTGCTGCACGCTATCATATCAAAGCTGAGGTCTTGGCTATGTTGTTCAGAGTTCGTAGAGCATAAGAACAACTCCCAGCTAGCCAGGCCTAACCTGTGAAATGCTGCTTGTTGGAAGCCAACCAATCAATTTTCACATTTCAGAGTTTCTCTTAGACAGATGATTCTTGTTAGGACAGGCGGAACTTCATGGCCACCATTTTGACTTTCTTTGCCACAGTCTGTGGACACTCCTGGCTAGGGATCAGGATACTAATAGAGCTCAAAAACATGTGCTTTGCTTTATACTATAAGATACTCTGCAAGCAGACTTAGTCACTTCCTTTTAAATTGGTAGATGCATATGGTTGGTCTATTTTTATCTAAGTTTTGCTTGTACTTAAATAGCCGCCATATATATTCACAAAATCAATCTGTATTATGTAGTAAAGACTTCTTCTATTTTGAGTGTATTCTGGTTGTACTTGGGCAATATTTAAAGCATGGTTTTCCTTTAAGTCTTCACCTGTTTGCTAAATTTGATCTTATATAGGTTTTATCAAAGTATGCAGATTACACTACAGTAGTTTGATTCCTCTAAAGATATTTTTATTATTAAATATATATTTTCTTCTTACTTGTGAATTAAAATATACTTATGCTTCTGCATCTCCTCTTTCTTCAACCATATCGAACCATTTGGAATATTCTCCTGCTGGAGTTGAGGTTGACCCCTGCACTCCTGCCCTTCCAGAACAGCTTTAAACCTGGTCTCTGTCAGCTGACCTGGTGCCCCAATAGGGACACTCTAGGCTGGGAGTGGCTGATGGATAGAGAGAAGATCCCTACCCCCATGTTACCTGTCCTTGTAGTTTTTAGTCTTTATTTAATCTATCTAAATTTTAATCATTTGGTGTTATGTTTTAAAATACTTTTATCATTTCGTAAGGCATAAATAAATAAGTCTAATAAATTAATAGATATTGGCAGTGACCTAGGAGGGAGGTGAATTTTTTTCCACATCTTGTCTCTACAGGTTTCTTGGAAATATGAATCATTCTTGCCACACATATATTCATATCATAAGAATTGTTTAAAGTGATCAAAAGCATTGCCACAGTGTGCCTGATTGTGATGGCTTGGAAGGGAGAAGACTAAACACGGATATACATTTAGACAGACATGTGTCTTATGCAGTGCTTTTTTTGTAAAAGAAAAAGGTGCCGGAACTCACACATGTCATACAACCCACCTTGCCTATCCTACAAGGTTCCATCCAAAAAAGGTGCCGGAACTCCGTTCTGAGCGTTCTATGAGAAAAAAAGCCCTGGTATTATGAATATCTGCTATACCGTAGGGGGATGTATTTTAATTTTGTAAGTTAAATAGACAAACATCCCTTTGGGATTTAGTCTGCATTTATCTTCTCTGGTCTAGAAACTCTGAGTGTAGAAAGCAGGTTAGTGCAGGTCATTCTACCGCATCTGCCTTCCGCCGTGACCTGAAAACTCACCTATTTGAACAAGCCGGCCTGGTCTGATGGGTTTGGGGTATTTTAATTGTAATTTTAATTAACTTTTTTACTGCAATTGGGCTATTCTATTTAATTCTTATCTTAACTTTTGTATATTGTATTTTTATTGCATTTTATTGCCCTGTACACCGCCCTGAGTCCTTCGGGAGAAGGGCGGTATAGAAATTAAATTAATAAATAATAAATAAAATAAATAACATTTCTCTCTCTCTCTGTAGATATTTTGTGTAGGAGATAAAAGTGTATAGTTAAGTTGTACTACCAGAGTTTTCAATAAAAGCGTTCTAGGCTGCTTATTTGTGTTTTGGGTGTTGTTCGGTGTGTCAGCAGTCATATAACTCTCACCTATTTCCCTGGCTAGGATTTTTGGGGAGTTACTAGGACAACGTGCTTAAATGAATATCTACAAACTGCTCATAAAACGGTTGGTTGAATTTCCAGTACTGCATTTCATAGTTGTTTTGTCCTTATGGTGTTAATGTGCTGCCATTGTAAAATGGTTTTGTACATCCACTTAGGGATTATATTTTAAATAATGAAAAATGACTCATCTTTTCAATAAGTAACAGATTGTGTTAACATAAAGAGAGGGCACACAGAACAAATCTGTGAAGAACTGGAGTTATTTGCTGAAGATCTATGCTTCATTTATGTCTCTTACAAGACAGACTGCTAAAAGTCTGGAAATGTATTTATAAGGATTTGCAGATTGGTTTGGTCAAACAACTTTGCTGATATCACTTCCTCGGATGTTAAGCATCATTGTTTGAACGCTTTCAGTACTGAAGTTAGCAGAAGGAGTGTCTCTGAATAGCAAATTTGGGATAGGCAAAAGTAAAATTATACAAGAAACTGAGAACTATGACAAACAAGTTCAAGCTTTAAAGGAAGGTTTTCCTGGATCTTGTGTTCTACAACACTCTGGTCTGATAATAATTAAACTATGCAATGAATTAAGTGAAAATGATTCAGAATGTGCTGTCACAGGAACTTAAGATTCACTGTCTCTCTTTGCACAAAATACCAAATTATGCTGTTGGAATATAAATCCTGAGATTTGCTGATTTTATCTCATCCAAGGACTAACCAGGCTTGACTCTTCAGCTTTCTGAGATCAGCCAATTAGCTAGGTGCTTTTCTAGCTAAGAAGCCATCAAAGTCTGAGATCTCCTGTTGCATTGCAATTATGTACCAACTGAAATCCCATCGTAGAACTAACATAGTTTGTTTCACCTAAGTAAATTCATGCACTGCCTGGTTATCCATACTTAAAATAGAACTGACATCTTCAGTGCGGTTCTTGAGTATCACAATCAGTACTGGGATTCAACTATGTGAACAACCGGTTCTCTGTTTGGATGCTGCTTCCGGAAGTCCATTCTGGATCTGGGCAACAAAAAATTAGCTACCAGTTCTGCCAAAGTGGTGCAAACTGGCTGAATCCCACCACTGATCACAATGTACCCATCACTACTGTCTTTGTGCCTACTGTCTTGGACCATCTGCCTGGTTCTATTTTTTTTAGAAAAGATATTTTTTTCACACCAAAACTGAAACTGTTATACTAAGAGGTAAATTACCAATCTCCAAGTCAAGTTTCAAGAAACCACTTGGATTTCAAATGGGCACAACAAACCTTCTTAGAAAATAAAACGAGGGCACTTGGAAGGTTTCTGCTTTGTTTAGAAATGGGTACATTTGCTCTTATCCCCACTGTTGTGTAGTGGGTTCTTCGTGCAGGAAAGGAGACGAGGCAAGTGAGTTCAGCAAAGCTCATGGTTTATTGCTTGCAGGATCTGAAATGAGAACTGGGCTGCAGCTTGCAGCAATTTATAGCCAGGCCCCTAGGTGGCAGCCGATAGGTTTAAAGCAACCCATTGCCGCCTAGGGGCAGCCAATAGCAGCACTGGAGAACTGGAGTCTGGGTTGCTGGAGAGCCGTTAGCTGCTCCAGCTTACCACGTGGTGTTACACTTGAGCCCAATACATAACACCCACCCCATGGCAAAAAATAACAGAAATACTAAGGAGTGTACTGCAGATTGTGAGGGAGTGAAATCGGGGAAGATGGTACAGTAGATATAATTTTGGTAAATCTGTTCTTTATTATTGTTTATGTTTTCCATGACAGCTATTTTTGGAGTGTGCTGCAAGATACTGTTATAATTTTATTGTCATAAATCTTAAATGATTTTGGTTTTTTTCTCCACTACAGCAAAAGGCTGTTCAACTAGGTAAGTGTCATTTTGCTTTAACCAAGCTCTTACTACTGTATATTCTTCTCCTGTAAGGAGCGGCAAGAAAGAGAGAGGCAGCTTTTAAGCAGAGAAAACACCACAGGGGGGGAAAAGAAGTCATTTGGATTTTTGTCAACAGCTTAAGATCCCTGAAGCCACATTTTTCCTTTGTAAATAATACAGAAGTTGATTACTGTACCAGTTATCTATTTTTGCAAGTCTTCAACTTGTCAGTCAAGCCCACAACCCTGGTATTCCTGGATAATCTCCTGTTCAAGTACTAACCAGGTCTGGCCCCGCTTGACCTCTGAGCTCAGGCAAGACCAGCCAGGTGCTGTCATCTGTTGAAATGTTGCCAAGAAATCACATGAAATTACCGAGACTGCAGCTTGGCTAGAAAAAGACCTTACTTGCATACATCAGGAAGAAATTGCACTTGGCTGAGTAAAAACAAATTTATAAAGAGGTCACAGACTTGGTAGAGAAAAATCCAACCACCATTTCTAGAAAGTGACTGATTTCGGTTGTTGACATATTGAAACATTCTTTACATAGTTATTGTTTGTTCCTGTGCTAGTTTTGTTCTACAGCCAAGCTTGAATATTGGCTAGGATAGCTACTAAGCTGGGGTTGTTTTCATTGGTTTGCCTGATCACAAGATTTTTTTGGGGGGAGGGGTGGGGGTTGGGAAGGATAGTAATTTATGGATATTTGCTTTAATGTATATAATATGCTCACTTACAAGTTAGGTAACCTTCCTGCTAATCCAGCACATATGTACTATAGGAGAATCAGAAGGCTCCAAGCTCTTTCCAACAGTCATCATGTGAGGCTAAAAAGCTATTATTTGTCTAGTTATTTGTAGAGCTAAAACATTATTTCAGAGCCTTTAATCTAGCAGCCATTATTAATTTACCTGTCTGCCAAGGCTCAATCAAATTCATCCTACAAAGAATTGAGCAACTCCCAGCAGCTTTTAGACTCCACAAAGAAGAGATTGTTGCTCCCATTAGCATCTGCCTCAAATATCTTGCAGCCAGAATACAGCATGAAATGCCAATCCTCTTCCAACTATTTTAATGGGTAGAAAATAGATAGATAGGACCCAGATTGTTGGGGGCAATAAGCTGACTTTGTAATAATGCCGCTTGGGGGAGGGCAGGCAAAAGCCCTAATAAGCAGGCATATACATAGGATGAAGGCTATTGCTAAGCACATTGATTTGTGCTTCTTAGATTGTAAGCCACCCTGAGTCTTCGGAGAAGGGCGGGATATAAATGGGATTAAAATAAAGAGAGAGAGAGAGAGAGAGAGAGAGAGAGAGAGAGAGAGAGAGAGAGAGAGAGAGAGAGAGAGAGAGAGAGAGACCCACTAAGCATCTCTTCTAACCCTTTACAAGAACAGAAAACACGACTAACCTATTTTAAATATTGCTGCCCTTTCATGACACTCAAAATTAGCTGCTGAAGCAGCTGCCGCCCTGTTTACTGGCAGGACTGGCCCTGGGGAAGCAGTGAAAAAGGTTGCTTTTCTGTTTATCAGACAAGGTTTATCAAACCAGGCCAGGGTCAACTTCAATCAATTGATGTGCATTGCTCTTTGGTTCACGCTGTCTCCCTCACTGTGCCAGAAAGAAGTGGAAGGCAGAAAGGAACTAAAATTCCACATAACCAGATAGTTTTAATCGGTTTGGGCTTTCTGCCTTTAAGAAATAAATCTCAAGTCTGCAAACTGAGATGCCTGGCACTTTTGACAAAATGCCAGCAGTTAGCTTTGAGATCATGGGAGACGGTCATCTATAAATACTTCCTGTAAATATCTCTCACTCTCCCACACACCCACACCCATAGAGCCGTACACCACAAATCTTCCTTGTTCTTGAGGTTAGGAAATGGGTGAAGTCAATCTAATACAAATGACCAGAGAAGAAACACTTCTTGCAAACTTTCTGAGTGGCCACATTATGACCAAGATTGTGAATGGAAGCAGCCGATTTGACATGCCACCTTAATTATACTTTTAACTAATCTATGTACAACACCTGAAAATGGATATTCTGATTGTCCTATCTCTACTTAGTCATGTCTTTTGAGGAAAAGGTGGTTTGTGGTGGGTACACTAAACAAGATGAAACATCTACAAGAAATGCAGAAAATGTGACTATTCTCCTATAGGTCAAGAACTTATGGTTCTTTGAGTTGCTCAAGTGTTCCAACATTTGAAAAGTTGTTCTTCCTCTTTCTTTGCTTCAATGTTTTTCCACAATTTCCTCATTATTATGCAGGTTGTGCAAAAATGTTATATAAAAAGATTCAGAGAGAATTTTTGGCAGAATTCATGCTGGAAACAAATCTGGGTAAGAAATCAAGGTATTAGGAAGAGAGAATGTTCTGATTTATTCATTTACCACTTTAAAAAGCTGATCAAAGCTTTGCATGATATAACCTATCACACAATGCAATATTTGTTGAACAGGGCAACAGATGGCGGATTTTATGCTGTAATTATTGTAAACTGCCTGGAGTGAAGCTGAGCAATATATGAATGCATGCAAATACAATAAAATACATTTTAAGGTAAAGGTAAAGGTTCCCCCGCACATGCATGCTAGTCGTTTCCAACTCTAGGGGCCGGTGCTCATCTCCGTTTCAAAGCCGAAGAGCCAGCACTTGTCCAAGGACGTCTCCGTGGTCATGTGGCCGGCATGACTAGACGCCAAAGGCACACGGAACATTTTACACTTCACCAAAACAAAGCATTTAATTTGCTGCAGAATTCTGCCACATTTGGCTATGTATTAACATATTTCATCCCACTCATCCTGTGTGTGTTAAACCTGTTTCAGCAGAAAGCAAAACATTCCACTATAGGACAGGGGTCTTCAACCTTGGCCCTTTTATGACTTGTGGCTGGCTGAGGAATTCTGGGAGTTGAAGTCCACAAGTCATAAAAGGGCCAAGGTTGAAGACCCCTGCTATAGGGCAAATAGTAAAGGGGTAAGAAATAATATTTCTCTGTTGTTTCCAACTCTTCAAAACTTGGGTTTTTAAAATTTTCCTTTTAATAGTGAATGAATTTACCACAGTCCCTGAAATCCAGGCCCAACCAAACCAGCCACTCTCATCTTGAATCAATATTTACTTTCCACAGTAGCAAACACAAGAAGATACTGACCCTGCTGCCAGCACATCAAAGTGGGGGCAAACTCCAAGTGTTAAAGCTCTAGGTATGCAAGTGTCCAGCACTAGATCCAAGCCAGATTGTGCTATAAGGTGTGCCCTACCTCACTTTGAGAACAAACCAGCTCTGGCCACAAGCACCACATATCCCTAGGGCTGAATCACTGCCAAAGCACACTTTCATTCTCTCCAGGTAGCACAGGGGCAAGTTCTGGCAGCAACCATACCTTGGGATTGTAATTCCCCTCTCATGTTTGCTCACCCCTGGAAAGCCTGACCCAGTTTGATAACTCCTATGTAGAACAGTAAGCAACATGGCAGGACACTGTGCTTGGGCTCCACGTTGCAACCAGCCATCTTTTAAAAAAATACTTGCCAAATGTCACTTCACTGGTCTGATCCAAACATCGAGAGGATCGTTGAACTTCCTACCCCTTATGCAGGTATACAGCATATTACAGTATGTTTAGTTATGATCCTCCTTGCATTAAGCAAAGCTTTGAAATCCAAACTGATTATTTATTGAAAATGGACCACAGTTGTTTACAATTGTTGCTTTATTGTATAGATAGTTCTAGGTTAATGATGCTAATTGGGACCAGAATTTCCACCACTAAGCAATGAGGACATAAAGTGCAATGTCATGGTGGGCAGAGGGGTCTTGAAACACCCTGCAGTTGTAGAGGTGCGTGGATTGCCAAGTACCCAAATTTTCATTTCATGACCACAGAGGTACTGAAACGGCGGTAACTTTTAAGGACTGGGCCTAAGGAGCATTCCTTTAACACAGTTGTAACTTTTAATACTGCTGAACAAATGGTCATTTAACAACTAGGACTCCCGGTACCACAGGCAGTCAGTGTGACTTGGTTGTATTAGAAATAAACTTTCCATTCTGCTCCCCATATTTCAGTCTGGATAACAGCCAGCCGTTACGACACATCAAGTGCAACAGTGTCTGCAGTCCGCACTACCCAACTCTGGTCTCATTATCTGGTGATTCCCGGGGGAAAAAACCCACAACTTAATAATTACTGCCAGAACACATACAGTACAATTCCCTCATATTGGATAGTGGCACTGGGCAGAACGCAAAAGTCTCCTGCCTTGACATACAGCGAGCAGATTAATTTTGGACTAGTCACTAACTTAATCCTAGGAAGAAGGCAAGGGTCAGCTGTTATTGAAAAGATTAACTATTTTTAAAATGGTCTTATGTATGGACTTAAAGGAATTTATTAGAGACCATTTTGCAGCAGTAGATAGCACATGCCAATTCCTTTTCTTGGAGCTTAGGCATCAAGGAATCAATCTAACAATCACATGTTAAAGAGTGTTAGTGATGAAACTAGAACTGGGGAAATATAAAGTATCAATAGTGGCGAATGTGAAAGTCTTCCTGCAAGCAAGCTTGCGATTGAAAAATAAATTTGATAATGTAGATTTAAAATGTCTAGACCAGGGGTGTCAAACTCAATTTCATTGAGGGCCGCATCAGCATTGCGGTTGCCCTCAGGGGGCCGGGTGGGTATGGCCTGGGTGGGCGTGGCCTACTGGGTGGGTGTGGCTAGAGTGCATATGACCTACTGAGTGGGCGTGGCCAGCTCTACATCGTTCGCATCAAGGGTGCTTATGGGGGCCTGGGCAGGAGTGGGACAGATCTGAAGGTCTCTGGCAGGAGGGTCTCTGGGCCAGGGCCAAGGCAGTGGGGGCCATTCCCTGTTTCCAGGATGGCTTCGCGGGCCGCATGAAACCACTTCGCGGGCCGGATCCGGCCCCCAGGCCTTGTGTTTGACATGTCTGGTCTAGACTGTCATTTTGAATGAGAAGCCAATATATCTATAATTTTAAGAAGCGAGGTTTGATCTATGATTCAACTATATGGTAAATAATAATCCTATTTATTACCATACTGGAGATGACAGTCACAAAAAGCTGAACTTTTAAGTCTTAATGCCAAGTTTCCTCGACTCTTAATCTTCTATATTCTGAATTGTCTAGAACAGGGGCCCCTAACCTTGGCAACTTTTAAGACTTGTGGACTTCAACTCCCAGAATTCCCCAGCCAACCATGCTGGCTAGGGAATTCTGGGAGTTGAAGTCCACAGGTCTTAAAGTTGCCAAGGTTGGGGGCCCGATCTAGAATCTTATCTGGGAATGTAAGGCTGTGGTTTCCAACTGTAGATCTTTGTGATATCTTTCTGTGCAATTCAGTGTTTAATATTTTATTTGGAAAGAAACCCATGTGGTTATTTTTGTTCTTTGTGACTTTCACTTAAAGCCTTGTGCATTTATTTTTAATAGGAATATGCTACACTTGGTAAGCTTGCTTCTATCTGCATTGGTTATGTGTGTCTCTTTTCATCACTTGTGTATTCAAAAGCAGATGACACAAACCGGTGCAATTCAGATGTCAGCTGGAAATTAGAGAAGGGTGACACTGCTCTTAAAGAGGAAATAGATTTTTTTAACAGGTCAGGGGGAGGAACAGATATACTGTAGTTTTGCACTATTCAGTAATTGTTAACAGGAGCACAGAAAAGGACTAGGATTTTTCAACCTACAAAACTATTGTAGTATTATTTTTATAGCTTCTTATTGTTGCTGCCTTGCCTCGTTAAAAATCTTAGACCCCAATGCTTTGATAAAGTTTAAAAGTAAGGCTATAATTAGACATTATGTAAAAATTGAAATATGAAAAATAGTACATGACAACTTTATCTGTTTCTGCCCCACCTGTTTCCTCTTTAAAATCAGTGTCACCCTTCCCTAATTTCCAGGATATGCCTCCAACCTGGTCCTTCAGGTCTTTCAACCCATCCCCATATATCTTGCTACTATGCTTTGTGTTCTTTTCCTTCCACTTTTCCTAGCATTATAAACTTCTCAAGGAAGCTAGTTTTTTGTATAATCTATGTAATATATCTTAAAATATAATTTGAGCTTGGTCATTTGTATCCCAAGTGAGAACTCTGGGTCGATTTATTCAATAATCCATTTGTTTGGGGTTTTTTGGCTACTTGTATTCTTAGCGAGTATTTCCAATACTGAAGGTTAATAAGTGTCTACCATTGTCTTCTTTCATACAATCATCCACCTCCAGCATTTTCCTATATCACTGCTGCCAAATATAGGAATCTATTTGAGATAGCCTTCAACCCTCGGGTGACTGAGTATCTGTTGAACATGCAAGTACTGTTATTCTTCACTCATTCTTTCAAGGAATGCACCTATCACTGTCACCATGATGAGGAAGTACACAGCAGGACTTGAATAAGCAAATCTAATTAGACATTAACTAAATTAAATTATACATTAGTCTATTAAATCAGACAATACTATCCTACACATGTATTTTAAAAGGTGGATTTGGGGAAGTGATCCAATAAGCAAAGCAATTCAAAATTTGATCAAATATTTGCATATTATAAAGTATCTGATCTCTATTATATGGAGTAAGTTATCTCTGAAAGAATAGGTCCAAGTCTCTTGAACGAGTTGCTGAAAGACAGCACTGACCTTGTTGCATGCTTCTAATATACTATGCAAAAATTAACCATATGTGAAACAGATTTCAATAGTCAGCCCTAGAGACTACAGAAGCATGGATGATAACTGACAGATCTTTCCATTTAAAGCATTGATATCCGACCTTTTGGCTTGCCGGGGCCACACTGAGTGAAGAGGAATTATCTTGGGTCATGTATAAGATATATAAGACAGCTAATGTATATAAATGACATGTTAAACACGATCTTGTGGGCTGCATTACTAGCTGTGCAGGCCTGCATAAAGCCTGAGGTCCAGACATGCCTGATGAAAAGGATACAATCAATATTTCTGGTTCAATGGTTCTCAGAAAAAAAGTATTTTTACCTCTACTTTATTTACAATATAAAAGGCTGTTTATTAAAATTAGATATGACATGAGACATTTACTTTGGTTTAAGCCTGGAACAATACAGCTACTTGAAACATTCAGTGAGATTCCAACTTGGATAAATCCTAATCAATTTAAATTCTTCCATGTTGTGATGGGGTAAAATGGAAAACGTTCCAACCATGAGGAAAAATTGAAATCTGTCAATATGTTATTTGTGTTTTATTCCATGCCCCATTATCCATCCTACAAAAAAAATGGGATTAAAAAAATACCTTAAAGAAAACACACTCTATCTTATTATAAGCACTCTCCTTATAAGGATAAAAGAATGTTACATCAGAGTTTTGATACATTTTGTAACTGCAGTATTTCCTCACATAGGCAGATGATATGAGTCAGTACATATTAATTGTAGCAACACCACAAAAAGATGTTCATGAAGAAGCAGAAATCTTGGCTGCAGTTTAAGGTAAAACAGAAGATATATCGTGACACAAGCCATTCAAAATTTGCCTTAACTAATGCACAGGTTTCTTTTAAAAATGTGTTAAGTGGTAATAATTATAGCTAAAATGGGCTGAACACTTGTTTGTAAGTCAGACTTCTATTTATGTGAATGTACTTCTTTAAAAGCATGGTAAAACAATGTTTTAATGAAATTTCAGGCACTCCCTGGATTCAATGACCAATCTCTCTACTTTGTTTTTCCCTTTCAAGGACAGAAAATTGGTAATGTGCTACTTTTATCTTTGTCTCATCTTCAAAAGTTTACAAGTATACCACAAACATTTAAAGCAAAGCAGTAGTATATTTAGTTCTATTTCAGAGCACATGATACTTTCAATTAAGATTTCACATTTAGCTAAAGCCACCTGATAAATGCAACAAAAGCAATATTCAGGAATTGGTTTATTTTTGGTTTACAGACAAAGGCACCCAAATATTCTTTATTAAATAATTATTTAAAATGCTGTTTCTGAAATCTATTCTTATACTAGAGAACTCACACTGTAAAGGAATGCTGTTCTATAGCCCTAATTCTAAATTCTGGCATATTCAAGGGATCTGTTTCATGATGCCTTTTTCTCTCACTTCAAATTTGACAATTTTTTTGAATTTTGAAACTTTCCAGGCTAATATTCAAATTCACAGATTTTTCTTTCAGGTTTGAAACAACTAGTATTGATATTGCTATATTACAAGAATAGCATGACAATATTTAGATACAAAAAAAGCATGAATCAACTAGATGTGTGGAAGGCTGAAAGATTTGTCTCAAAATTTTTTTTATGGAGAGTTGTGTTATTTCTCAGCTGTATTTGTTTTAAGGAAACCTATAATTTATTCCATAAAACAAGATACACAGGAAAAAATGACTACCTAAGTAACATTCAGTTGTCTTACCAATATTTATTAGATCTGTGTACACATGTACACATGTACCCATACTATTGCATGTTAAGTTCCAGACATCTATTCCAATGTGCCAAACTGATATATGGTCATTGAGGAAGAATTTAGGGAGCAACGGTGACAGACAGATATAGTAAGGATGTTGCAAATAAATGGTAAAATGTTACATCACAAAGTTCACTATTTATTGTATTCCACCATTGCAACAGCAGTCTCATAGACTCTTTAAAAGAGTATAGTCCTTGACAATGCAAAATGTTGTATCCCTGTAAATATTATATGCACATTTAACTTTTGTTTTTTAAAAATCATATTTAACTATGAGAAAAATAGTTAAATTTTAACAAGGAAACATTCTTTTTAAAAGTAGAAGCACAATTACATGGAAGATTTTAACAGTGGCATAAAATTTAAATGTGGAATAATAAGTGTAGGACACATATGTCTTGTGCATAACACTTGTATGGTTCATTCACAATTTACTTAAGCATAGAAATAAAAATAGATATAATAGAAGTTGATCGGAGTATCCTATACTACACCTGTAAATGTGGATTATAACAAAAGCATATAAATTAACACAGAATGTAGAACATGTCATGAAATATAAGAATGTAGAACATGTCATGAGATATAAAAAGCATGTTTTAAATGTAGCATAATTCAAATCTACTTTTTATGGGGACAGTTGCAAATGGATGCTCACTCTAAATCAATTTAAACATATAGAAAAAGATATTAGCCCAAGTAGGAATTATTCAACAGTTTCCATGTTCTACATTTTTGTTTCAACTATTTCTACTGAAACTACTGAACTTATTTAGCATAAATATACTGACTCCTAAATGCTAAATAAAGCATTTGGTAATTCATTTTTAAATTATATAGGTAACACGGGGAACAGACTTTTTTCCTATTCAGATCTCAAGTTCCTGATCTGCAGTGAAAGTTTCTCTTGCTGTATCTTAAGGGACAAATTCACTGATTTCACCATTTTCTCTTTTATAGCCACAATTCAAAAAGCTTGAGATAAAACACTGTGTACCAATGGCAGTTTTCTTCTTAAAAGAAATCTGCCTTTTTAGTTGAATGATGGGCTTAAGAAATAGGTGAGGGAAACAAGTATTCTAATGCTTGTGTATAATTGTCAGTAGTGGACAGTTAACCGTTTCCTGTGGATTAAACCGCATGTATAGGTGTACTTGTAACAGCAGTTCCCTCCCGCACCCCTCCCAAAAAAGATTTTTGATTTATTTTAGTAATTTTTGTATAGTTAAGAGCCTTTGGAAAAGAGCTAAGAAGGAAAGATTAACAGAATGCCCAGTTTAAATAATTTACAAGGAATATTTCTCATAAGATTAACCATAAAAATCCACTGTGATTCTCAAATAAATTGCCACCCAAGAGAATAATTTGTTTACCTTATCTAAATGCGCTTATTTGCAATAAAAATTAAGTTTACTATGTTAAGGCAGATTTTAATTGAATGCATTCAAGAATTGCAGTTACACTGGTCCATGGCCTAACATTTTCCTCATACAGATATAAATCTGCTTGGACATTTTACCTACATATTTGCCTAATGAGAGATTGATTCAGATTAGCCATATAATCTTCACAGAAATGCACAATTAAGCATCACATGAACTGTATTTCACAATCCAGATCTAATATTTCATGTTTTTACAAAAGACAAGATGAGTAGGTATATTATACGGCTTTGTGCCATTAGACCACCAAATGCATAGATGTCCTAATGCTGGAATTGTCATCTCTAGTATCTCATAGTGCTGGATGCTCTGAAGTAAGAGAGGAACTTGTAACATAGGCTAACAACAAAATACCAGATGTTTCTTGCCATTTGGGATCTTGCAATGAAAATTCGCCAGATGAGAATTACAAGTACTGTATTGAAGCCATACCGTATGTTCCTTAGCCTAGAGATAAATCAAATCAAGAGAAAGAAAAAAGAAAAGAAAAGAAATGTGGGAAACTTAAGAAAACTGGCAAATAAGAATATAACAACTTGAGGATGAAACAAAACATATTCTTTATCGCGTTTCTATTTGATTGGGAAGGGATTTTTATAGTAGTGTAGTGTACAATTTTGTTATTGATAATACAACAGTTTAGTTCTAAAAAATGTGTGTATCAGTAAACTATACTGTTCTGCAGTAGAGATTTCATATCATAGAATTCTCCCATCATACATAAAAGATTTTTGTGCAATTCATATGCTCTCTTCCTATAGAGTACATATATTAATAATTACAAGATAACTTACATTTGAAAGACTGATACAAACAGTAACATCACTTCCCAGTTTCTCCCCAATTTAAAGGATTATCAAAACCCAAATATGTAATCTTCAGACAAAAGAGATAAGCAAGAAATGTAGGGAGTCTTTATGTAACTCACCTAAATTATTTTACCACACCTGTTTAGCGTTTTTTGAAATGATTACAATATCAGTTGAGTATTTTAATATTTAATGTTTAAATATTAATACAAGAGTTAGTGTGGCATGCCTTCCTACATTTTTGACACTCACAGAATTACATCAATCGCAATAGCAATAGCACTTAGACTTGTATGCTGCTCCATTGTACTTTTCAGCATTCTCTGGGCAGTTTAGAGAGTCAACATACTGCCCCCAACAATCTGGGTCCTCATTTTACTTACTCTGGAAGGCTGAGTCAATCTTTACCCGGTCAGGATCAAACTCCTGGCTATGGGCAGAGTTGGCCTACAATACTGCATTCTAACCAATTTGCCCCCACAGCTCATTTTACATTCAGAATAATTAACATAAATATGTATTAATTTATGAAATAAAGAAGTCAAGTCCACATACTTATTTAAGTGTTTCCGAGCTGCTGGGAGACCAGACATTTCTTCATTCAGTACATACTTCTTTGTTCCCATGCAATAATTTTCCATATATTCT